>NW_024067528.1:0-19700 GCF_015039405.1 Cantharellus anzutake | reverse complement strand
CATCAAGCTAGGAGCCTTCTCGTCAATAAACCCAGAAATTGAGTTCATTGAGCACAAACCTTGAGCTGAAGCTCTCCTTTCAACTCCTCAAACTCGCTGATTTCTTTCTCCATCTGCTCCTTAGTCAGCGAGGCAATAGGATCCCCAATTTGAATGCCGACAACGGTGGCCTTCCCCTTCCCCTTCGGGTCGGCGCGAGCTGGTTCAGGTAGTTCCCCTTGCACGCCATCCCGGAGAACTCGAAGACGGGAAACTACACTGGCTATCGCTTTTTCGACGTGCTCGACGGCATCACCTAGTCGCCCAGAGGTAAGATCAAGGACCATGCTGAGCTTCCAATGCGCTTCAGCTATCTGACGATGGTGTAAGGGCAGTAGCTCGGTCTTGAGGTTCAAGGCAGAAGTGTAATCAGAGATGGCTTGTTCGAATTTCTCTGTAAGGATTAAAAATGAATGATCAGTCAATTCCTGGTCTACGAACCCTCACTGACCTGTCTCAAGCGAAACATCCCCCAACGCAACATAGCAGTCTGCAAGCTTGAGTCTGGACTCTTCATCGTCCTTCTTCTGGTAGAAAGCACGAGCCAGATCTAGGACCCATGCAGCATTGAAATCGTCCTCTGGGGAATCGTTCTTATCTTCCTCTTGTTCCCCCTCCGACTCGTCTTCGGATAAATCATTTCTTAAATCCAGAACCTTCTCCCCGTCTTCTTCCTCGTCGCCGCCGAAATGGAATCGTGATGCCTTCTCCTTTACCACCTCGCCTTCCTCTGAAATAGGAGTAAATTCACGAAATAGAAGCCACTACGTGCATTTTCGCTAACCATCCTCTCCATTAGCCTCCTTCTCTTGAGCGAGAACGGCGGACTGGGAAACAGCATTTTCTAGCAGCGTTTTTCCGTATGCAAAGAGAAGATCGGCAGATTCAGGAGAGTTCTCGCCGTGCTTCTCAGTCCTGTTCAAAGGGCCAGAAAACAATGAGACAATCTCAGGAGCCACAAGATTTGAGAGGCAGTCTCGCGCACATCAGCTCAAGGGCCATGGCATAGTATGATACTGCTGCCTCCAGCTTTCCAAGCGCATAGGCTCGCTTAGCCAGTTCGGTAGCAGACTCAATAGCGATGGGTTCATTGTCCTGGACAGTAGGGTATATTCTCCACAACGCGTGAGCATTAGTTATTTGGTAAGTGAAAAGACTTACTCGGACATTCTGGAGTTTTTGACGCGTTCGATGGCGTGTTTCGAAGGATCGACGTTCACTCTCTCGCTCAGAATGAGCTATACCAAGGAAACGATCGGTGCTTGCCGTCGGAGCTTCGGTGCCTCAAACCTGTCGAGTTTTGCGTGTGTCATGTATGCCGCAAGGTCAGCATGGGAGGTTAGTTAGGCTGGAGAGCATATATAAAATCTCTCAAGTACCCAGTGGGGGAAGAAATATCATAGTGGAAAGATTTTAACTCAGCATTGATCTCCGTGCCCGGCGCCCATCAAGTCCTTGCCACAAATCCGACCCTTGAAAGTTATTTCTATAGTGCAACGTTTTAGAGTCGGGATTACGACTGGTGAGGTAGCTTTCTTTTTTGAATATATAGATTGCTGCTTGCGAGGCCACACTGAGTCCATCGCTACCGTCGATTGCGCCTTACACTGATCTCCAACCAATGGCAAGTGTGCATGTTATCTCATGTTACCTCACTGTGCTAGTGTACCAGATCTTTGACAGGCGGTGCACGTTCGATTGCCAGGATTCGAAAACCAGAATAAATGTACATAGACCTGAAAGATGACAAACGACTGTATGGCATAACATGACAGAGTCTGAAAAGGTGGCATAAACGAGTTTTCGGGATCATCATCCAGATCACTTTCGATAGAATTCATTCGCAATAAGTAGTACTTGCGACCTTGTCATTTGACGGTTCACACTCGAGTACTGTTCTTTGCCACTTGAAGGATGGAAAGATGCCTCTGGCATGGCAGAGTGCCAACACCCTTAACCACCGCAAACCGGTAGACGGGACGGAAATGGTGTGGCATGAACACCCTCTAATAAAGCACGAACGATGGATGGCGATAGACTCAGAAACACTCACCGAGGACAGTTTCCCACGCCTCATCCCGACTTGAAACGTATGCCTCCTCCAACATTCACAACGGTGAGCGTTGGGACTGCCGCTTCCCATGCATCTCCCCAACTGCTACAGTGGTCCTGCGCGGGACAGCTTTTGATTATGATGCGCAGTGTGATATATATTCTGGTTCGTAAGGACGATGATTTAACGATCGTAAGTTACCCTTGAGCTGACCGTAATGAGTAAGACGCCGGCCCTGGGAGTCAATTTTGACATTGACTCATCGTTCATTGGCCAGCCCCAGGAATACTCATTCGAGACACGGAGCCCCATCTTAGGTGGTTCCGAACTGTGATAGAACTTGACATGTCGGAAACGCATCGCTGGGCGAGCTTTTCTATGCGTGCGCCAGGTCTCTGCATCCAACTCTGCTCTACGTTACAATCGTTGCTTTTTAGATCCTCTACAAACTCCATTGGCACTACGAGCTTTACATGGCGGGACGCCGCCTGGTCGCCACCGAATATCTCAACTCATGGGTATCTTAAACCTTTAAATTCAGCATATTACATGTTCAAGGGCCATATAGATGCGCGCTAGCAACATTGAGTAGCAATCATGAACTTGGGATATGGACGCCAAATAACAATTATTTGCACGGAGAATGGAGCAAGGCATGGCTGATCTATGGCACGCTGGATGCCTATTGAAATTTCATCCAAGATTCAGGACCTAACGGAGCTGCTCAGGGATTTAGCATGTTCGGTCTTCCCTGATGATACGCCTGACGTCGAACAAAAGCGGGTTTTGTTCTGCCAAATCAATTGTGAGTCGAAGTCTCTTTACACGAAAATAGACAATTCCATATTGCACTGTGAGGTGTGGCCTGGTCGTCACACTTGAGAGTTGGTTTGGGGGATCATTTGAAGCACATCTCCGTCCTTTCCCTTGGAAATCGCCTTGGGCATGTCATATTTTTAAGGTTGGGAACATTCTGCCTCTACTTACCGGCCTTAGGGTTCTCGTTCACTGATGACTTTCATAGGCAGGACACCGAAGGATTGCACTTTTTTGGCTTCCATCAGTTCTCCGAAGAGTGGATATTAAAGTTGGCATGGTCAGACTGGTCCTACAGCGAAGAAGGACGTGGTACGCTCAACGGGTTATGATGCAGGTGCATGGCTGAACACATTGTCCAGTAGAAGGAACCTTGGCGATTCTCACTTCTCGTCATATCCCCCTTTGTGTCGCCTTTGTGTGCAGCATGGAGAATGGGATAGTGTCGATGAATATTGACAGTGGTTCGTGGACCTATGTCATGGACAATGACATACGGACAGTCACTTCGCTCAAGTGGACAAGAATCATCGGTAGTGCTCAGGTACTTATCAGTGCCGCTTGTGGGGCTTTCTCCCGAACGTTCTGATAGATGCTGGTTTACACGAGACCTGGAACGGTGCATTTTGCACGTCATAGCGACGGCGGGCTTATTGCTGTCCCAATGCCACTATCCTTGGTTGCTTCTATTCCTGGGGCTTCAAATGCATCTCCCGTTTCTGGTAAGCCATTTTTGGATTATTGGTAGTCCGTTTAACGTGATTCGCTCAGGACTACACTACTACGAACATCACGATATGCTATTGATCATTTTGCAGGATGGATCATTCCAGACAATCCGCAACGTATCTGAGAATCCAACGGTATCAGGTCTATATGATGGAGAAATCGAAACATTTTCATTGACCCGAATTGCTCGGGAAGTGTTCGTTGAAGCTGAACGAGGCGGGGAAGAAAAACCCCACCGAAAGGAGGTCATGCAACTTTTTGGCGTTGCTCCTCTTGGGTCATTTGGTTCAGTGGTATGGGTGCATGAGTACGTCAAACATGCGCCTTTCTTGTTCCTGCTTTTTGAACTATCCTAGGGCGAAACGGCCTGACTTATACGCTTACACTCCCGATGCGCTGTTGCGAAGTATGATCGTTTGTCAACAGCTCTGGTGCGACGAAAATCTTGGTGAACTTGTCATTGCCGAGATAAGTCGCTGCTTGGATCACCCGCCAACTCGTAAGGATGCTTCTTCATCAGGGTGTCCTTTGTCTCACACCAGTTATTTTCCCAGCTTACGACGCTCTGCCGAATCATCAACTATCTGGAGTACTCCTCCATCTACGATCACCAGCTCTCGTGTCGTCAATTGTTGCACCACTTCTGGCTTTGTTATCTCCTGGAGTTTCGCTAGTGAATCCCCTGGATGAACAGAGAGACATTTCTCATTCCCCGGATGACTTGGTCGATGTCACCAGAAGCCGATTTCTTGATGCGACGCGGAAGTCCCTATACGACTCCGCTGCCGTACTCCGTAATCGGCTCAAGTTTTTCATATCCCGATATTGTTCCGTGAGTTAATGACCTAATCTCGACGACTTGATTCTAAGGCACGGTGAAAGATTTCATTGGCAAGCCTGGATAAGGAAACAGCGAAACGCTTTTCTGATGTGGAATCTCAGCTTCATTCCATCCTTCGAACACAAAATACAGCCATAGTTCTCCTCCAAATACTCGCTTTTATACCTCATATACAAGGTGAGGTCAATTTTCCACACAAATTTGAGCCAGGCCAATGACGCCCCGTTCCCAGATAAGGATGGTGCATTTCTTAAGCGCGTCACATTGGTGGGGTTAAGGAGTGGAGACGCGGCATGTGTCCAATTAGCCCAGCGCGCGACAGAGAAATTCGGACTCGCTGTAGACAACGAATCGGTGGCTTTGTTCGAATTCGATCTCCGTGAGACTTGCCGTGTTTGTCAGGCTGGGGTTAAATTCACAGACTATTCTTCGGCTGTTTGCGCAACCGGACATGTTTGGGGTAAGTCTAATTCATTTGAAGATCACGTGCTGAACATTCTCATAATCTCGATGCTTTGACTTCGACCTTCCGGAACACGATTGAATGAGTAGAACGGTGTTCCGTAACATTGGAACTGCTTGAGATGCCACAGACGTGTGTTGGGTGCCTCCAAAAAGTAATATCGCCAAGCCCTGACACGGATGGGGTGATCGGGCTGTCTTGGATAGCTGGTGATGTCGTGAAAGCGGCGTTGGGATGTTTATTCTGTGGGAGCTCGTTTGCAAAATTGTTGTGACATCAACTGAATTCATTCTATTAAAATTCGGTTTTTGATTCACATCACGTGCATCCCCAACGATTTCGTGAAGGGCTATAAGTTGCGGAGCCTGCTCGTGGCTACCAACTCTTTTCTCTCCCCAAGTCGTTGAACTTGTTGCTCTCCTCAAAAGTGACCGTCATGTCCGAGGAGCACGCAAAAGTTGCACATTTCATTGGTGGGCTTCATTATGCCACTTCCTCCACTCCCTGATAAATATTTTGCTACAGGTGGTAATTCCGTTGATAGAGCCCCGCCGGGCCAGGTGAAAGATTTTGTCGCATCTCACGGAGGTCACACTGTAATTTCGAAGGTAACATGAATCTTGATTCCGTCGATTCACTGAGTGATGCGTTGATTGGCTTCATCCCGCAGGTCCTTATTGCAAACAATGGTCAGTCTGTGCGTTTTAGTCAATTAATGGCTCATTCATCCTTTGATTGCAGGTATCGCAGCAGTTAAGGAAATTAGATCTGTTCGCCAATGGAGCTACGAAACCTTCGGCTCTGAACGCGCCATCGAGTTTACGGTCATGGCGACTCCTGAAGACCTTAAAGTTAATGCAGATTATATTCGCATGGCGGATCGCTACATCGAGGTCCCCGGTGGGACCAATAACAATAACTATGCTAATGTCGACTTAATTGTTGATGTTGCTGAACGCGCCGGAGTGCATGCAGTATGGGCTGGTTGGGGTCATGCCTCCGAGAATCCTCGTCTTCCCGAATCCTTGGCTGCATCGAAACATAAGATTGTTTTTATTGGGCCTCCTGGGTCTGCTATGAGATCATTAGGCGACAAAATTTCCTCTACCATCGTTGCTCAGCATGCCAAAGTGCCCACGATGGCGTGGTCTGGCACAGGAATTGCCGATACTGTCATGTCTTCTCAAGGATACGTCACGGTGCCTGACGAGGCATACGCAAGGGCCTGTGTCACTTCGTGGGAGGAAGGACTCGACCGTGCCAACAAGATTGGTTTTCCTGTTATGATTAAGGCGTCGGAAGGTGGAGGAGGGAAGGGGATCCGTAAGGTTGAAAGTGCGCAAGGATTCCAGATCGCATATTCCGCAGTATGCGGTGAAGTCCCAGGTACGTTGAAGGGATGGATTGAATTTGAGCGCCGGTAAATCTGACGAAATTATTCATGCAGGTTCCCCTGTTTTCATTATGAAGCTCGCCGGCACTGCTCGGCATCTCGAGGTGCAGCTATTGGCTGATCAATATGGCAATGGCATCTCGATCTTTGGGCGTGATTGCTCCGTTCAACGTCGCCATCAGAAAATTATTGAAGAAGCACCTGTGACAATTGCAAAACCCCACCGATTTGAGGAGATGGAGAAGGCGGCCGTCCGTCTTGCCAAGCTCGTAGGCTATGTTAGTGCTGGGACGGTTGAATGTAAGTTCACAGCATGAGATCTCTTTTGTATCGTGTAGTAACGGGTCGGTTCTCAGATCTCTACAGTCCGGCGGAGGACTTGTTTTACTTCCTTGAGCTAAATCCGCGACTTCAGGTCGAACATCCCACCACTGAGATGGTCAGTGGTGTCAACCTTCCCGCTGCCCAGTTACAGATTGCTATGGGTCTACCCCTTCACCGCATTAAAGATATCCGTCACCTCTACGGTGTCGCTCACCAGGGATCGTCTGAGATCGACTTCGAGTTCTCCAAGCCCGAGTCGTATCAGCTGCAGCGAAAGCCACAACCAAAGGGACACGTCGTTGCCGTTCGCATCACAGCCGAAAATCCTGACGCCGGCTTCAAGCCGTCCAGTGGAGGACTTCAGGAACTGAATTTCCGCTCGAATACCAACGTCTGGGGCTATTTCTCAGTCGGAGCTGCTGGAGGTCTACATGAGTTCGCTGACTCTCAGTTTGGTCATGTCTTTGCCTATGGCGCTGACCGAAATGAGGCTCGTAAGAACATGGTAGTGGCGTTGAAGGACTTGAATATTCGTGGAGATTTCAGACATACTGTCGAGTACCAGATCAAACTCCTGGAAACTCAAGCCTTCGAGGACAACACGATAACGACCGGATGGCTAGATACCCTCATTCAGGACAAAGTCACGGCCGAACGTCCAGAATCGACCCTCGCAGTCATCTGCGGTGCTGTGACCAAGGCACATGTCGCTTCGGAGGCGAGCTGGGACGAATACAAACGCATCTTGGAGAAAGGTCAGGTACCGCCCCGCGACACCATCAAAACTGTCGCTATGGTCGAATTTATCTACGAAGGACAACGTTATTCTTTCACAGCTAACCGCTCCTCGCTTACATCTTGGACACTCTACCTCAACGGTGGCAGGACGGAAGTCGGCGCTCGTCCCATTGCCGGTGATGGTCTCCTCGTTCTTCTCGATGGAAAGAGTCACTCCGTTTACTGGAGGGAGGAGGTCGGCGCCACTCGACTTTTAGTCGACTCGAAAACGTGTCTCATCGAGCAGGAAAATGATCCAACCCAACTTCGGAGTCCCAGTCCAGGGAAGCTAGTTCGTTTCTTGATTGACAGCGGGGATCACATCAATGCAGGCGAGCCATATGCGGAAATCGAGGTGAGTTCGGTCGGTGTCGAACATTTTGTCTCAAATCCTAAAATATTTCAAGGTGATGAAAATGTATATGCCCCTGATTGCGACGGAAGACGGTATCGCCCAGTTCGTCAAGCAGCCAGGTGCATCGCTAGCCCCAGGCGACATCCTCGGAATCCTTACGTTGGATGACCCCGGTCGCGTCAAACATGCTAAGCCTTATGAGGGGCAACTTCCAGCGACAGGAACCCCTAGCGTCACTGGCTCTAAAATTCACCAACGGTACGATCGCGACATTGAAATCCTCAGCAATATCCTAGATGGATTTGACAATTCTGCCGTCATGTCATCCACACTCAAGGAGTTGACGTCCACTCTGGACGATCCCACCTTACCATTCTCACAAGCGTTTTCTATCCTTGCCACGCTTTCGGGACGCATTCCCGCGAAACTTGAAGAAAACATCAGGGGTGTGATCGAGACTACCCAAGCCAAGTCGGCCGATTTCCCTGCCCTCCGCATTCGCAAATTCATCGACTCGTTCCTGACTGAAAATGTCAAACCTCAAGATCGTACAACTTTCCGTACGCAGCTTGGAAGCTTGATCGAGGTCGTGGATAAATATAAGAACGGCACAAAGGTGGCCAAATGGGCCACTATTGCCGATCTCTTAGCCCGCTATCGGGATACGGAGATTCTTTTCGGCGAGGGTGGAAGTATCGAAGAACGCGTTTTGAGGCTACGTGAAGAGCACAAAAACGATCTTGGGCGTGTTGCGGCGTTGGTTTTGAGTCATATGAAGGCTCAAAGCAAGAACAAGCTCATTCTGCCGCTGCTCGAGATCGTTAAGTCCGGCGGATCCTCAGCCACTACCCTTGAACCCCGCCTCGTCGAAATTATTCGGGATCTTGCGTCGCTAGACAGCAGGTGCGTAAAGTTTTAGTGAGTGCAGCGATTTACTGACTCGACTATCTCAGATCAACAACCGCCGTCTCGTTGAAAGCTCGCGAGGTCCTTATCGCTGCACAACTTCCTTCATACGAAGAACGTACTACACAGATGGAGCAAGTCCTTAAGGCGTCTGTTTCAGGAACTGTTTATGGTGAGCCGAGCGCCAGTGGCATCAGGTCGGTGTGATTGCTTTCTGCGAATGCCGCGGTGGTCTAAATGCAGCCATACAGACAACCATCCGCTGAAGTCCTGAAGGAGCTCAGTGACTCTCGCTGGATCGTCTACGATGTTCTTCCTACTTTCTTCAAGCACCCTGACCCTTCCGTTGAGCTGGGTGAGTGCTGTTGCCCTTTGACCTGATTGAGTTTAGCTCACTCTGCCTTCAGCCGCGTATGAAGTCTATGTGAGGCGAGCGTATCGAGCATACACGCTTCTTTCTTTGGACTACGAGGAAGGAGATGGTGAAGATGAGGCACCAAGCGCGATTACTTGGCGATTCAAACTTGGCCAAAGTAATTCTCCTCCGGTTACGCCAGCCATCACTCCAAAGACTAGTCCTTTTGCGTGCGTAAGGAGTATTGACATTCAGATTCAAGTACTCACGTCATACGTAGGGAGAAGCAACGAGCGGGTTCCGTCAGTGATCTCACCTACATGATCCCCAAGAGTTCCATTGAACCTATTCGAACCGGAGTTATTTCAGCGTTCCCTAATGCCAAGGCACTCGGGGATGGCTTCCTCAACATTATCCACCTCCTTCCCCCGTTTTCTATTGACGAGTTCAGGCAACGCCACGGTAGTGATGCTCAAGCGCCCAACGTTGTCTACATACCTCTTCGTATCTTTGAGCCAGAAGATGATCAAGATAATAGTCAGTGGAGGGAAACTGTCCTGCGGCTTGTCCGGGCGCACGAGAAGCAGCTCGACGCCCGTGGTGTTCGCCGTGTCACTTTCATGCTCTGTCGCCGTGGGCAGTACCCATGGTACTACACTGTTCGTAAGATGGAGTCGGGATGGGGCGAAGAGGAATCTATCCGAAATATCGAACCTGCCTTAGCCTACCAATTGGAGCTTGGTCGTCTCTCTAATTACAAACTTACTCCGTGTTTCGTCGAGAATCGACAAATCCATATCTACCACGCTGTAGCACGAGAGAATCAGTTCGACAGTCGGTTCTTTGTTCGCGCACTGGTTCGTCCAGGACGCCTTCGCGGGACAATGAGTACCGCCGAATACCTCGTTTCTGAAACAGATCGCTTGGTTGGGTCGATTCTCGATGCTCTCGAGATCGTCACCGCCCAACACCGTAACACCGACTGCAACCACGTCGCCCTCAACTTCGTGTACAATCTCCAGGTTTCTTATGAAGAAGTACTCCAGGCTATTGCTGGATTTATCGACCGACACGGCAAGCGCCTCTGGCGTCTACATGTCAACGGTGCCGAAATTCGCATTGTGCTTGAAGACTCTGACGGTATCGCCACTCCCATCCGAGCTGTTATCGAGAACGTCTCAGGTTTCATTATCAAGTACCACGGATACCAGGAGATCACGACGGAGCGTGGCCAGACGATTCTTAAGTCGATCGGGGATAAAGGACCCATGCATCTTCAACCTGTACATCAACCTTTCCCCACGAAGGAGTCTCTGCAGCCGAAACGCTATCAGGCACACCTTGTTGGCACCACCTACGTATACGATTTCCCCGACTTATTCCAGAAATCACTCTACAACATATGGTCTGATCTTAAGCAGCGAGACCCGTCGATTATTGTGCCTAAGGGCGTCCTGGAGTCGCGGGAACTTGTCCCTGATGAGAATGACGAGCTTCAGGAAGTTGATCGGCCTGCCGGTAATAATATTATTGGCATGGTAGCATGGGTATTTACCCTCCTCACACCGGAATATCCTCGCGGGCGACGGGTGGTGGTAATCGCAAATGATATTACGCACAGGATTGGCTCCTTTGGACCTGCAGAGGATGCGTTCTTCCACAAAGCAACTCTTTATGCCCGCGCTCATGGGCTTCCTCGCGTCTACTTGTCCGCAAACTCAGGGGCCCGAATTGGCATTGCCGAAGAGACTCTAGGTCTCTTTTCCGTTGCCTGGAATGTCCCAGGTCATCCTGAAAAAGGCATCAAGTACATCTACCTTACACCCGAAGCCAATGAGAAATTGAACGAGAAGTACTCTGGCAGTGTTCGTAGCACAGAAATCGAAGAGGAGGGAGAGATTCGCCACAAAATTACCGATATCATTGGCAAACAAGACGGCCTTGGTGTCGAATCATTGCGTGGCTCAGGCTTAATTGCCGGGGAGACGTCCCGTGCTTACGATGACATCTTCACCATTACTCTTGTTACCGCACGTTCCGTCGGCATTGGCGCGTACCTCGTCCGTCTTGGTCACCGATCCATTCAGGTTGAAGGGCAGCCTATCATCCTCACAGGTGCTCCGGCCCTCAACAAAGTTCTCGGCCGCGAAGTCTACACGTCTAACCTCCAGTTGGGCGGAACTCAGATTATGTATAAGAATGGGGTTTCTCATTTGGTTGCATCAAGTGATCTTGATGGAACGACAAAGATACTGATGTGGCTAGGTTACGTTCCTGATGTCAAAGGCGGCCGTCTCCCAATTACCTCGCCCATCGACGGTTGGGACCGTGATATTTCGTACTATCCTCCTAAGGCTCCTTACGACCCTAGATGGTTCCTCGCTGGTAAACAAGATGAAACGACAGGTCAATTCCTCTCCGGGTTTTTCGACGCGAACTCCTTCCAAGAGACTCTCGGTGGGTGGGCCCAGACTGTGGTATGTGGAACCCACCATTCCCGTAACAACTTCAGTTTCACTCTATGATCATAGGTTGTCGGACGAGCACGGTTAGGCGGCATTCCTGTTGGTGCCATCGCTGTGGAAAGTGAGTATTCGTCACACAGTCAAGCCTGACCTAATCTTGTCTTTGTAGCCCGCACCATTGAGAAGGTTATTCCTGCTGACCCTGCCAACCCTGCATCCTTCGAGCAGCGCATCATGGAGGCAGGTCAAGTATGGTACCCTAACTCGGCGTATAAAACCGCTCAAGCTATCTTCGACTTCCAACGAGAAGGTCTTCCCCTGATTATCTTTGCCAACTGGCGTGGATTCTCCGGAGGCCAGCAAGATATGGTACGCCCTCACTACTGCATTTGTTCAATGCTGCCACCTTACCCACCTGCTTCCGAAGTATGATGAAGTTTTGAAGCAAGGGTCGAAGGTAGGAGAATACTATATTTACATTGATAGTAGCTTACACTCGAAATAGATTGTCGATGGGCTTTCAAGCTACAGACAACCTGTTTACGTTTACATCATGCCGAACGGAGAATTGGTGAGTTCTCTATCCAACTATTCCGTTCACTGTGACTCATTCTGCGCAGCGAGGAGGAGCGTGGGTTGTCCTAGATCCATCAATTAACCCCGACCACATGGAAATGTACGCGGATGTTGAATCTCGTGCTGGCGTTCTCGGTGCGTACTCAGCGATTGAGTGGGTTTGTTATCATTTTCTTGACATTTTGGTACCAGAACCTGAGGGAGTTGTCGAGATTAAGAGTAAGCACATCGGCTTATAGGGTTGATCACCGATGCTGACAACTATTCAGTCCGTCGTGACAAGATTCTTGCTCTAATGGACCGCCTTGACCCAGACTACTCCGCATTCAAGAAGGCAAGCAAGGACGCTTCTCTATCAGAGCAGGAACGCGCTCAGGCTGCCGAGAAGCTTGCGGCACGCGAGAAGCACCTGCAGCCAACATTCCAGCAGCTCGCCCTCCTGTACGCTGACCTTCACGAGTAAGTTCAGCAACCTTTTGAGATGGCTTCCGCTTGACACAATTCCCTAGTCGTGCGGGACGCATGGAGGCCAAGGGGTGCGCGAAACCAACAGTTTGGACGAATGCCCGCCGGTACTTCTATTGGGCACTGCGAGCCAAGTTGCTTCGTCTAAACTTGATCAACCAAATCATTGGCGCTTCACCTTCGACCACCCGAGATGAAGCTGACAAGATTCTCTTTACCCTCCTCCCTCCTACCCTCAACACTAAGGATCATCGTGCCGTAGCCGACGCCCTCGAAACAATCAGGATCGAGCCTACGCTTGTGGAGTTGCGCAGCGCCGCTATTGCTCAGCAAATCAGAGACCTTCTTACCTCCGATAACCGAAAGGCGACCGTAACCGGATTGATAAATGTCGTTGATTCTCTCAACGACGAAGAAAAGATTTTGCTGCAAGCTGTCCTAAGCAGATCGGGCTTGGACACAGGTTCGTGAAACTCCCGACTATCTGGATAGTACTACATAAACAGCGATGCACTTTAGGTCCCCCTTCATACTCATAGACGCCATCATGCTTCACGCTTCCACCGATTACTGCATCACATAATGTTAGACAACAGTACTTCCATTGTACCCTTATTTCCGTTGCACTTCTTTTATTGATGATATCGTGTACTCGTCTCGATGTCGCGTCACAAATATCTGCACTCCATTAAATCGCAACATATTCCTCATTCCCATGCAAAGTAAGTGGATTCGTGCATGTATAACATAACACCAAGCAGCGCGATTGACATCGCACATATACTGCTCAACTGTGCAACAATCCCCTGCAAAAGCTCCGCTCTTGATCATTCCTTAGCCTAGACCATGGCTTTGTAAGCAGCTCTTATGGACGGGGGTTAGTTATCTGGTGTATGTTAAAGGTTTTGCGAGTATAAAGGCGAAACCCAAAGCGTGTTGGGAAACTCAACCCGTTACTTGAGCTCGGCAATGAAATGATAATCTCATCCGAATCGCCAGCACCAAAATGCCAACTGAAGGTGTGAAACTAAAAGCATTACCATTAGGGAGTTTGGATCCTCCATCAGGCGAGAAGAGCAGAAGTAACTGTTCCCAAGACGTACCTGGTACAACGACGAGCGAAGCGGACAGTGAGAGGTGAAATGAGGGAGGGGATGTGGAAAGAGCATTGAGGTGTTGGAGTTGGAGTTCATGGTGGAACTGAGAGACGCTTATCGTTTGGCAGAGAAGGAAGATCGATGATCCAAGCCGGCATAACTATTTCGCGTGTCCGACGACCGTGATCGAATGAGATGTGTTGGTGTCGATCTGTAAACGATGGCGCCGGAGTTGGAAGTGAAGGGATCGAGGGAGCAATAAGAGAGACGTATAATGGGGGGGGAAGGATCAATGGGTGTTATACGTTATTTTGGACCGGTTGTGCCCCCCGTCAGGTCGAAGAACGGGCACGCGTACTTGTACGTTCAGCTCTGGATGGGAAACGGACGGGAGCGAAAAGTCCCCGAAGAAAAAAAGATTAAGGCATTCTGCCGTTGCAGGTGAATAACCAGGACTCGGATCCAGCCTCATGTAATAGGCTCTGAATCGCTTTGGCAGACGCTCTTGCAAATTCCCAAGATAACACTAATTTCACGCAGTCATGGGTACAGTATGATTGCTGATTCTCGACAGGATTTCATTGGTTGAGGATTTCTACCTCGACCCTCTGTTCCTCTTTCCAAGAATGGTATATATATAGAAAGATGATCCCCGCGAGAACCTCGAGCGCCTACCATCAGACAAGAAAACAAGCAACTTGTTTCTGACGAACCCTTGCTGAACAGCGAAGGTCAAGATCAGGTGCAGTGTCCGACTACGATAGATCATGGTATGTTCAATGCTGCATTAACTTGAAGGCATCCGGGGGAGACTAGAAACACGTAGGAAGTTTCAGGTATCTCGGCGATCTTCCACTCGGTTTCCAAAGCACCAAAACGTAAAGCCATAGACCCATCCCAAGGAGCCCGCGTCCAGGCTAGGGTGAAGTTATGTGCAATCCGTCGGTTTGATCGGAATCGACCCGAAGGGAAGGGGAAAAGAACCCTGTAGCAATCCAGAAATCTGTGGCGAAGGGAAGGGAAATAAACAATCTTCAAGGACAATGAGGATGTTCACTCCCATCAACGCTACTCGTTGGCCGCCGGAACTGATCTGTATCCCCAAGTGTTCAGACTGTGGAGTATGTGGCACCACTTGCGTCATTGGCCATTCTTTGCTTCAAATCATTAAGTCAGCATTCCTGGGGAGAACAGACCCAGTCGCCTCGGCCAAGTTCAGAGCATAAACACGTTGAGCTGCAAGCTTGACACCAAATTTCCTCAGGCTTGGCTAGCCCTTCCAGGCAGCTAGGCCCCAGATAACACTGTACCGTTACGCCAGTGAAAACTATAGCGTAACATGGCAGTCGAAATTGCAGACAGAGAAGGGAGGGGCTTGGTAAGGAAGGTGCCGACCTGTTGTTTACGCTTCCAGCGTCGAACATTGTTTCCGCACTTATTTCTGACGGCTCTTTCCATCCGACGCCCGCGAAATACGCCCAGGGGCAAACGAGCGACTGAGAAGGCGTTCTCGGCTGCTCTCGAGCTGTAGCTACACCCCATGGAATCTTCCATAATGCTCAAGCCCAAATGGGTCCCCATAGAGCAGCTAAAGCCGGGCGAAAAAAGGAGGCAGAAAAAGCTCATAGGGCTCTGTATTAACCTAAGTCCTGAGATCATGGACAGGTTGATACGGAGCTATGGGCCGTATCCTCTGTTCTGGAGCTCTAACGTGCATGCTATGGTGAGTAACGCCTCCATGTTCGACCTGGAGAACCTGAAAACCACTAATTTTTTCATCGTCAAACCAGGTTCAGGAACTTGAGGCGGGAGAGCAAGGTAGTTCGGAGGGGGTGAAAGGACCGGCGTTCACGGTCACCCGCAGACGGCATCCCATGGGCCTCCATTCCAGGGAGGCAGTCAGGGACGCCATTGAGATGTACCCACCACCAGTGAGGCACAATGTCAATCAGCCGCTGGGATGTTGCGTTGGTTCCCCAACGATGTGTGCGGTCCCTTTCCAATCCTACCCACCCACCCACTCTATGCTAAGACCTCAGTCTTTCCCCATTCCGCCGCCGCCGCCGCCACCCATACCACTGCCATCGTCTCTTCCTTCGCTTCCGCGTGCTCAGATCCTTGTGAGTTTACCTAGTATTGTTGCATGAATCTCTTGAATAACAGTATTGGGTTGCACCGGCCAGGATGATGAGCACATTCCGGCCGTTCACGGTCACACACCAAACACCCTTGGCGCGATAGGTTCGCACCTTCCCACAAGGAGGAACTTATGAGCGCGCAAACCTGGCGCTGACCGCGAAGTGGAAGTTCACCCACTCCGGCAGCGCAGCCAATATATCGAGAGACAATCTCCTCCCTTCCAGTCAACTTATGCTTTATCCTCTTGTAACACGTCAAAGCCTTGCACCAAGGCGCTTCCGATCTCGGAGCGTTGGAGTGTGAGCGTTGATTCGGGTTATGTTTGTATATGTCAAAGAGGTAATAATCTGTTTAATACAACTTTGATTTTGCGCAGTCCTCAGCCTGGGCGTTCGTGAATCGCTCCGACGATGAAGGTGTGCTGTAATGGCGACTGTAGGAGAGAAGGGGGACCTTTGCGTTGGCGTTCCAATTCCTGGAAGCTAGCTTTATTTACAAACCCGCTGACTGATTGTACCCGAGATCAATATTCGCTTCTCGGGCTGTTTCGGGTCCGATATCAACTCGCGTGAGTTCTTTTGGGATGCATGTACTTTGGTGATCATGTCAGGTGTCCTCCTGCTAATCCCACACACTTATTAGCTCATTGGCCCAAGAGTGGTGCAGTATCGCAAGAACCCTAGCCTGGAAATTTGTTCAAGCGAAGTCACAACGTCATCGCTGGCTGTAACGTTCATCCGCCCGGCAGCTCGAATGTAACGTGAGGTTCCTGGCATTGGGTTGAAGGAGGCCACCTGCAACATGCCAGTCGGCGCATGCTTGCGGATCTTGACATTAATTCTGCAACTTGAACTTGATCATGTTGACGTACCCCGGCTTCCGGCTTCGGCACTTCCAGCCAAATTGAAGGGGAATCGCGCAACGGCCCCCGAATTACTCGAAAGCCAGCCACCGAAAATATTCGGGTGTCACGATCCAATTCTGTTGAGAGTGATGAGTCCGAGCGCTTTTACATAAAGCAGGGAGGAAAGCTGCGGCTCAGTGGTGCGTGGTCCCAGGGAGACAGATGTTCGGCACGAGCTACAAGTTAATTCGTTGCGTCAGAAGCTAGTCGAAAAATACATAGTTTCTGTCGCCTTTAGATCTCGTTGAGGATTTCGTGATGAAAATAGTGTATCACGAACGTGGCACGGTCTATGATCAGCAAGCGCTTTTTTGTTCCTTCTGACGAACTTGCTGAACAGCCCTTGCAAGGTCTTTGGTTCGCTGCGACAGCAATCTTCCGCATACCACTGGCATAGTTGTATCGAGTGAGTACCCGACTGCAATGGATCACAGTACCTTCACGGGAGAGAGGGCGTCCGGGAAGATAAGGAGTTATTGCGGCGTCGTTGAAAGCGCGGCACAGGTGTTCAGGAAGAACAGGACCGAGCTTACAATGCAAAGATTCATGAAGCCGCCCGAGTACTTCAGGCGGCTAGGACAGTCAGTGGATCTGTCAAAGGCTGCTACTGAACTTCGAGCTCGGAATCACATCTAGCAATTCATTTTGGACCTTATTTTCATTGTACCCCAGTCACTCACTTTCATTGATGATATCATGTGCTCGTCAACAAGCATCTACATATTCATCATTCTCATGCAAAGTGAGTGCATTCGTGTGTAACACCAAGCAGCGCGATCAAGCACCGCACAAATACTCAACTGTGCCAATTTTGATCGTTCCCCAGCCCGAGGCATGACATTGCGGGTGGGCCTGTGGACGGGGGTTAGTTATCCGTTGTGTTAAATAAGGTCTTGCAAGCATAAATATAACCTGCTAAATGAGGAGATTATATCACGCCGCCGTTCCGCCTGCTTGCTTGCATACATGTAGACCATCACTCGATTGAGGTGCTTCATTTTTCATGACTGTCTACGGGATGGCTTTGTTTCTTGGCCTTGACCTCTCAACTCAGAGTTTGAAGCTGTCGTAACCAATCAACAGGACATTGTGGTGTGCGAAAGGACCGTCAATTTTGACGAGGATCTTCCCCAGTACGGAACCGTCAATGCGCTATCAGTGGGACAGAAGAGGGCGTCATCACCTGCCCCGTTGCGCTCTGGATCGAAGCACTTGAACTTGCAATGGACAGCCTGAAGGATGCTGGTGTGCAACTGAACTCGATCGTAGGTGTTTCAGGTGACGCCAGGTGGTTTGTTCAGGCGTGATCGAACAACGAGACAATGATCTCAAACACGCTGGCGTAAGCAACATGGAAGCGTGTACTGGTCGCACACTGCTGCGGGGCGACTCGCCAATCTCGACCCATACCTCCCTTTGCGCTTACAACTCATTCCCGAAGCCTTTTCTCAAGCTCGAGCGCCAATTTGGCAAGATTCCTCCACTCGTGAGGAGTGCGACATTATTGAGGCTGCTGCAGGCGGCCCCCAATGCTCTCTGACTTAACGGGAAGTAGAGCATATGAACGTTTTACAGGTAGCCAGATCCTCAAAGCAAGCATCCCCTTCTGGCGCCAAAAGCTACAGTAACGCTGACTGATTCCTCAAGGTTTGTCGACGTACCCAAAGATCTACGAAGCACAGCGAGGATATCTCTTGTCTCATCCTTCCTTGCAACCCTGTTCCTCTGTCAATTCTCCCCACTCGAGGTCGCAGACGCAAGTGGAATGAATCTAATGAACCGTAACGACCAGAAGATGGGAAGAGAGTCTTTTGCAGCTATGCGGTGGACTTTCATTGCGAGAGAAACTCGGGGAGGAACCCTTTTAGGTGGCACCATCATTGGCAAGATCGGCGTTTGGTGGGTCAAACGATATGGTTTCATCCAGGTGGCCCTTCTCTCCGCCCCATACCCGTTACGACAGTGGATTGATTTAATTTTTTAACAGATTGTATAGTTTCCCCTTTCACGGGGATAATCCAGCAACCATTGTAACACACTCAAGCCCGGAGACGCCATACTATCGTTAGGGACGTCCACTACACTTCTCATTTCCGTGCCCGCCCCTTCTCAGAACTCGCCGGCCCCCGCGTGTACGACAACATCTCATATACTTGCTCATCCTACTATCGGGATGGGTAGCATTATCATGCTGTGCATTAAAAACGGTGCTCTCACCCGAGACTGATTATGAAGAAGTACGCTGGATCGTGGGAAGCTTTCAATGCACAATCCTTCGCGGCCCACCGGTAACGAAGGTTGCTTGGGCTTCTACTTCACGCTGAAAGAGATCATACGGATGGTGTGGTCGGGGACCATTTCTTCGTTAACGTCAGAAACTGGGTTCAGATGAAACATCGAGGTTCCCGAGACGGCCCATGCACGAGCTGTCCTAGAATCACAGCTTTCTTTCGATCAAAAATCGGATGGGGGAATCCTTCAAGCGGCATGTCGTCTTGAAAGGTGCATATTGACAGGCGGCGCTAGGTGAATCCTGTCATCCGCTCAATGCCGCAGACATACTCGACTCCCAGTGTATGTAGCGCACATGGAATTGGGAACTCGGCCGCTGCAGGTGGTGTATTCTGCAAGTATGCCTGGTGGAAGGCAAGCAACACCGACCACTGGCAATTCCATCACGGGGCTTAGGCCGACCAACACACTCCAGCAGTTGGAAGCACACCGGCGACAAGGAGGAATGGACATTCGAACAGATGAGAAACACAACTGGTGGAATAGCTGTGAATGGGTTGCGATCCTAACCCAGTGAACGTTGACGTCTACAATAGGATGGTGGGGAGTTTAGACATGCGAGGAGTTAATTGCGGATTTTTCTCTTGATTTTGGGGTTTGTTACAAGCTGGACGACGTGTTGTTATCTCTTCATAGTGAACAATAATGGCACGTACAATCACAAACAACACATACAGTATCCATACTAATGGCAAAAAGAGAAGCTTGTAC
>NW_024067527.1:0-19747 GCF_015039405.1 Cantharellus anzutake | reverse complement strand
ACGTTGTTAGGAGAAATAACGGCCACACTATGGAAACCCATTATGAAAAATATGCCAGATAAATCACCAAAAACCTCATACGACAAGTAGATATGAGAACATAGAAGGACCTGAATTTTAACGAATTTTACGAATTTTTTACGAATTATTACGACTATACACGATAAATCGAAAGAAAAGAAAAATAACAAAAATACTTCAAGCTTACCATCAACGAGACGGAATTCTCGGGGAATTTATAGCAAATATTAAACCAAGAATTAGGACAATCGACCAAGATTTGACTATAAAAATAATCAGAGAACCTCCACGGGAAACTACTTCCCACGTCCGCACACATAGCAAGGATGGAAGTACCACGGAACAAAGATTCCTCAGGAACTAATGCAAAAGTTAAAGTCGTGTTTATAATAGGAAATGTAGATGTCACCCAAACGGAACCAATGAGAGTAATTATAGGGGAAACTACCCATAAACGACGGAGATATGACTAAAACTCCTGCAAAACAAGGACAATGTCTAAAAAAGCAAGCGCGAAGATTAACTAGTAACGACCGAGACAAGCTTGATAGCCCATTAGAAAGGAAAGGATCTACTCTTAATCCTCCCAAATTTCCATAATAAAAGGATCATGCGTTAATGAGAAATCCAATAACGGGAATAGCGACATCAAAAGTCCGAGCTCAGGGACAAGCCGATGATTGCGTAGGATCCATAATTAAAACATACAACGAAATTTACACGGAAATTATGAAAAATAGGAAACTATAGTTATGCAAATTCTCAGCCCAAACGGTCCAGCCGTTGTGAAGTTATACCCATGACGGGAATATAGGAATCCGCATCATGTGTAATGACACGTGAGGGTGGCGATGCGCAGGGAACCGGCCGTCGGAACCGAGATCCGCACTTCGGCAGATCGCGAAGACCAATTTCCGTCCAAATAAGGAAGAGCCCGGTCAAAACAAAGCACGAAAAGTGCAAAAACAACCTTAGATCATGAGGGAAAAATCTGAAATAAATCACAGAAGCCCATATGAAAGAAATAAACACCCGCGCATATCATAAATCCCGAACAACTAAACGAAAACGGCTCCCGCATACGAACAACTATGGGAACGACGCACGTGATTACCGAATGTGCGCGCGAAACTTTGCTAACTCAACGAATACAGGGAAATAGGACACAACCTTAGTACCATTGGAAAGGTGGGAATAAATGGAAATTTATGATACCAAGAACGTGAGAAAACATCCAGAAATGAATGAGATACAAGGACATGAAGTTAGAAACCTGAAAACACGCGGGAAGACAGCTTCAAGAGGTCTAGAGCCCTAAATAAAATACATAAAAATATGATATCTTCGAGGACGACCTACTATAACAACGAACAATACATATGGAGGATTAGGATGTGATAATACAAAAGGGAATCAGGGAATATGAACGAAATTCACGAAAACTACTAAACTACGACGGACCATGGCGGGAATTTTAGGGAACGATGTTCTAATGAAGTAGAGAGCTATAACACATTCGTTTGAGTAATTCTTGATTACTAGCAACTTTTTCTTTCAGTTTTAAACCTGAATAATTCACTCATTTATCATTTCAGTCTCATTTTAACTAAAATGTCACTAAATAAAATTGGAATAAATCAGCTGAAGGTCTCAGCACAGTCGCACGCATAGTAATGCGAGGTTTGAATTCAGTATGACCGAGTCATAGCGAACTTAATGGGAAATATGGGGAATTTGAAATAGGGAACTGCGGCAAATGCGGCGCAGACAAATTCTAATTAACCATTAAAATAGCTTAGGCGAGGAAGGACAATAAGGATTCCAGGCGCAGTCTGACCGCAGTAGACCGCAGTTCAGCGCAGCAAAGCGCAGCGGAACTATAGCGTGAAAATTTCACTTTTTATTCAGTTTGAGAAAAATACACTGTAAATAATCCTGTAAATAGAAGGTAGAGCGTGAAAAAGGAAGGCGACCCAAGGAGTATAAAAGGGAGACCCTTTCTGCGACCTTTCGCCCCCCTCAGAGAAGTAAGAAAATAGAGTATTATTTTTCTCAAGCATTTCTGGTTGTCACTCCAGTGCGAAAAAGTGATATACAGTTAAGATTGCCACTGTAGTAAAAGGCAGCAATTAAGGAGAGAAATATTAAGTAGATATTTCAACAGGAGAGCTGGTTAACACTCCAGATTTCAAAGTGTAAACACAAAACAGTTATTTTGCTACTGTTAAAACAAGCAATAAAATAAAGACAAAAATAAAACGAACTCAAGGGACACTCCAGACACCATCCAAATTCATTAACTGAATAGAATCTTTGAAACTTCACCAAGTAGAAGATTAAATTCAAGTTTAAATCCAAATTAAACAACGCTACACAAAATTACACCTAGACAAATTAATAAATTTCAATAAAGAAACAGCTCCGCAGGGCTCGGTTTATCTGTAAGTCAATTCCCAGGAACTTTAAAACTAACCCATAAAAATAGAATTAGCCAAAACACTCGGATTGGTACTATATTTACAATAAACAACACTAGTACACTTCCCCATCCTAACTAAAGAACCAGGGAACAGCTTGGTGGTGGTCTCGTTTGAACCTCCCAACTGACCTTCCTTCGTTCTCTCCTTCAACGTGCCTCCACATAAAATCGGACTCAGAGTGGTGTATCAAAACCCTAGGCCCCGATCTCCCTGGCATAGAGGACCACGACTATGTGAGAAAAAAGAACATCAACCTAATAAAAGAAGTCGTGAGCCTCCTAAGAAATAGATCAACCATCACCACCCTCGAATGGATAAAGGGACACTCAGGTATCCCCGGAAATACTGAAGCAGACAGACTAGCCGCAATAGGCGCAACAAAAAGGCCTGTAGCAAGCAACACTGTAATATTGACCCACCCCAACCACCCCCACTGCCCAAAAGGGGCCAGGCTAAGATCCCTAACCCAAGCGGCGGCCCTAAAACTCATAAAAAGAGAAATAATGAAAAAACACAACAAAACCAACAATACCGCCATGAGAAACCTGAATAAGATCAGATCCACGCTCTGCGAGCTAGAAAACGGGGAACCCACTGACGAAAGAATATGGCAGGCCACCCTCAAGAACAAAAGGGACATACCCACCAACGTCTGCAACTTCCTCTGGAAAGCAATCCACAGCGGCCATAAGATCGGCAATTACTGGAAGAAAATCCAAAACTACGAACACAGAGGTGAATGCTCAAAATGCTCAAAAACCGAGAACCTTGACCACATACTTTTCGAATGTAAGCACAACCAAAGCCAGACCATCTAGAATATAATCGAAAACCTATGCACAAAGAAAGAATCAAGTGGCTGAGAAACCTAAACGCCTCACACATAATGGCAGCACCGCTCTGGAACATAAAAAACGAAGAGGGACTCACCAAAAAAGGAGACACCAGAGCCCTAAAAACCCTCCTACTCGAGGGAGCATGGCAAATATGGAAAATACGCTGCCACAGAGTAATAAACAGCACTGAAGATCACGAAATCAAAATATCCGCAAAAGAAGCCCACAACAGAATAAAGTCAGCCCTAAATGACAGACTTCAAAACAACAAAATCCTCAGCAACACCAAAAAGTACGGAACCAAAGCCCTGCCCGAAAAACTTGTCCTCGAAACTTGGAAGCACCTAATAGTCAAAAACGAAAACACTCCTGCTAACTGGCTAAAGGCCAGTGGGGTTTTAGTGGGTATTCCCGATCCCCCGGATCGGTGCGAGCCCCACACTCACATGATGTATAGTGCGTAAATGCATTTCCCCACGGTGGAGTTACAGGATAAGGACCAAGTGCAAAGAGCACCAAACAAGGCGAGACCAAAGCGAAACCAACTACCATAACCACCCAGGGGACACCCCCTACTCCCAAACCCCCGGTAGTACAATCTACCCAGTGCAAGCTATGGAGGGTTCCACCAAAAAAAAAAAAAAAAAAAAAAAAAAGAAAAAAAAAAGAAGTAACCTTCTTCTCACAATTCCCACTTCAGGTAAGTAGCATAGCTTCCCTTTTAATAACAACTCACAATTCCCACTTCAGTCTGAGTGGCCAGGGATTGTCATCCTGGATTGGGCCCATCACTCACACCTCATGATGGCCTCAGTGCCGGGCATTACACCCAGGCCTCCTCGACCCCAGACGTGTCCCTGACAAAAATGTGAATTGTCATTAAAAGGGAGAACTAGACTATTTACCTGAAGTGGAAAATGGTTACTTCTTCAGTTCCCACTTTAGGTACATTTATGTACATGTGGCTTGGGTCACATGACAGGTGCCATGTCATCCTTGGAGAGAGCCACAGCCATCTGGGTGTCCCCACAGGGGATCCCGAGAGCGTCTGCTGCAGG
Organism: Cantharellus anzutake; assembly: GCF_015039405.1. Lineage (NCBI taxonomy): Eukaryota > Fungi > Basidiomycota > Agaricomycetes > Cantharellales > Hydnaceae > Cantharellus > Cantharellus anzutake. Next base: position 15,352 of record NW_024067527.1, on the reverse strand, counting down.
CACACATGCTAGGCATAGTGGGAAGCTGTCCAGGGTGTCTGAGCTGGACAGGTTAACAGTACAATGATACAAGGGAAAGTGGTCCATGTAGATAGAAGGAATAAACAGAAAGGGAGAATAAAATAGAGGAGGAAAGAGAGAAAAGGGAAGAAAGAGAAGAAGGAGAAGAGGGAGGAAGGAGGAGGGAGAAGGATGGGTAATGGTGGAGCGGGTCAGGTGGGCCCGGGTGGGCCCAGGTCAGGTGGGTGTGCCCTGACACTAGTACAACAGTCTGAGAAGGATGCAGCCTCAGCAACTTGGAAGGGAGTGCTGTCCCTCCGTTATGTCTTGGGTGTCCTTAATTTCAGAGGGCTGGGTGTCAGGGATGGTGCAGGAGAGGTGGGGGTAGTGGGGTAGCCCATGGCACTAGTGGCCTGGGCAGTGGTGGGATGATGGGAGCATATGGCAGGCAGCCCTCACTCAGGCTCGCATCCCTGTTCTAGCCCTGCCTGCATTCGGACTCACACACTTTCCCCACATTCAGGGTTTTTGACATGTTAGCTGACTGAATATTACCAATGAGTCAGGTTACAGGGTTAGCAGAGTAATTGGCTATAACCCAGAAATGGAAAGGAGGGATTGGCCTGAAGGTAGGCTTGCAGGGCAAGCAAGTGAATTGCCCAGCAGAGGCGGGAGTGCGCTAGCAGACGTTGGAGCTGTCTGGAGGCCTTCAGGAATCCTTACTTAGGGAGGCATTCCAGAGTCCTACTCTATCCTTGTTCATTCTGATATCCACCTTCAGACCTAACATCACTCCTCTCCTTGCCTCCCATCTGTCATATCCATCCCTGGCCATTCACTTCCAATCCCTCCGATCCCTCCGGTCTACCTCCGCTCCTTCTTCACTAACCTCGGAGCTCCCATATTCCACAATCCCCTCAGTACCCCTCAATGGTCACCGCCCCCTCATTACCTACACCTCCCTAAGTATGGAGCCCCGAAGGCTTCCGGACAGCTCCAACGTCCGCTAGCGCACTCCCGCCTCCACTGGGCAATACACTCGCTTGCCCTGCAGAGCCCACCTTCGGGCCTATCCTTCCTTTCCGTTTCTGGGTTATCACCTGCCTTTCCATTAACCCTGTAACCCGACTCATTGGTAATATTCAATCGGCTAATGTTTAACCCTGTTAGCTCTGCTCTGCTCGGCTCCACCATTTGCGGACCCGCCCTCGCTGTAACTATATATACTCAACTTGTACATAGGTTACACCTCAGTAATAAAATCGACTGGAGTTTATCCCCCTTCAGTTCTGGTTGCCAGTTTAGTAAGTTAGGGCACGGACGTGTTACTTGGCACAGCGCTCCTGGCATAAGTTGCTGAGGCCGAAGCCCTCCGCCATGGAGACACTCCTTCGTCTCAACCTGGTCTCTGACACCATCTCTCTTCCACCAAGTTATGACCTTCTGCTGCTGTCTGTCATATCCATCCATGGCCATCATCCTCCACTACCTCCGGTCCTTCCAGATTACCTCCGCTCCTTTGTCACTAACCTCAGAGCCTCCATATTCTGCAATAACCTCCGACTCCCTTGATGGTCACCACCCCCTCAATCCAATATATTACCTGGTGGTTAGGTGGAGGGTCCAGAAGTTAAATCGGGATCAGGTATGTATGGATATGACAATGACAGGAGTCACAGGACAATATGAACTGTGTGGATGCTCACATGCAAGCTAGTCTCAGTGAAATTCCAAGAGAATACAGGCTAGTTAAATGATATAAATGCTAAAGAGGTCATTGGACATAGTTTTGACGTGATATTGGGAGTGGTATTAGGAAGTTGGTGTTTAGCATTTCATTCTTCTTTTGTTGTTTGGGAATTTATTCAAAGCCAATGGTAACCAAGCCTTATCACTGTTATTGGTGAAGGCTTGGCTTAGCTGAACCATATATTTCGGAGTCTTTTCCACTATTGTATATTTGCAGTATGAGTATATGTACATAGCAATTGATACCAAAACAGAGATTTCCCCCCTCCCACTACTTTTGAAGTCCATGTACTTGGGTGTTGTGAGTGGCCACACGATTGGTAAAGGGCTATTGTGACCACAGAAAGAAGTTAAGCAAGAGTTACCAGAGTTATATATTCCCCTGAAATTCCCCCCCCTCCCCATTGAATATACGGACCTGTTCTACCACAACACCCTTTCAGCTCCCCCTTTCTCTTTCTTCCCTAGCTCTTGGGGAGTGAGCTGGAGTCCTACCCTCCATTTTCTGGTCAAGCAGTTAACAGAAGTTACCGCTTACCCACGTGACTATATGTACCTCGTAATTACATATGGCTCGGGGTTTGGGGCTATTGTCCTGACATTCTCCCCCCTTGCATTGCATTTGTGACACATACATGGTTAATGATGAAGAGAATAAAGTTAATTAAAAAAAAGGAGGATACATTGAGTTTGAAAGTATCAATGAGTGTTTTATTATCACCACTTTAAAGTGGGCGATTTGTACATGTCGGTGAGAGGAATTGAGGGAATAAATGGGTGTGGGGCCATCACTTTGAAGTGAATGGTGATTCATGGGTATCATGAAGGGAAAAATGGTGAAGAGAAGGAGTTTTTCAAAAATAAATTTTGACCCAAAGATTATATGTCTTTGGTATTCCTCCTCACTTGTTCTGTGAGGATTCATGTGTAAATGGTGTTTACACATGAGCGGTGGTGGATGTGGGTTTGACAAAGTAGAGGTTTCCGCAATTGTTACTTGCGGTTCCTCACATACAATATTGTGTGTGGGGCCTCAAGTTGGGGGAAGGTGTTTTCATGGGCACTTCAATGGTGTATTACCATGTCACTTTCCCTTTCCTCAAGGGTAGAGTTATTGCCCTGGAGGAGAGTTTTCCTTTGGGTTGTTCATCTGGACATCCAATTGCTGTGTCAGATGCAATGACATAGCCTGAGCTACATTGTCGAGCTGTGGGCTCAACAAAGTGGGCGCTTCCTGGGTGGGAGTGGGTTGTTGTGTTCCTGAGCCACTTGGCTCAGGTGTAGAGTATGGTAAGTTTACCATTCTTCCTGTGGGGAAGGGTGGTCGCTGGCCCATTTGTCCAGCATGGAGACTTGCGTCTCTTTCCCGGTATTTGGAAGCTTTCGCTTCCTGCTCTGCAGTTCTTGCAGCACGTTCCTCAGGAGTCCTGAGTGGTTTGAACTGGGACTTTACATAGGCAGCTTTGCCTAGGCTTTCCCAGGAAAATTTTCCCTTGTTCTCCAGGGAATTGTATTCCTCTGCAAGTCTTGCAATACTCGGGAGTCCCAAGAAGTATTTCTCGGTTCCCTTACCAATGTACGAATTTTTTCCCACTCATGCTTGTCCACCAAGTGTATGTGGCATCGTGCACCGCTTCTGACCCCGCTATTCTCCTCTGGGGAAGTTGGGGTCGATTGTTATGTCGACTGGAGCTTCGACTTTACCAAACTCATTGAGTTTGGCAGTCTTGTATAGCATGTGGACACTTCCCTGCAGGGTAGCTTGCCCATAGGGTGCTGGGGTACTCAGCAGCCTGCCACCTCTGTGTAAGCTATCTACTTCATCGCGCTATATGCATGATATGATGTTTGCCTCACACTTCCAGACTGTCGAATATGCTATAATGGGCTGTATTCCAACAGGGAAGTAAAGGCTAATTCACCCTTGCAACATTCCCACGCTTCCATATATACAATGTTTATACATATTTATTATGCAACAAATATACAATAAAGATATAAGATGAAGGATGGGGCAAGTGTTGCCACCACTCCTTACACTCTGGCAGTGGTCCCCATTTTGGGGTCTGCCATTGGTTGCCCACCGCTCTCCCTCTTCCCCTTGACATGGGTTTGCCCTTCTGAGGGTGGGCCCTTATGCAACCCAGACAGGGTGGTGGGATAGTCGATGCCCCAGCACCATATCCCCTCCCCTGACCTGGGAGGCCCCCATCATGATGGGTTTGGCAGTGAGGTTTGGCAGTGCACGTGCCTCTTTGAGCTTGTGTTTTAGTAATTCAATCTCCCTCTTTTGGAGATCGACGTCTCTTTCCATATCTTTCAGAGAGGCGAAGATGCCCTTGGCATCTCTTCGTGCTCTATTGTACTCATGCCTCCAATGGGTGCAATTATCGCAGGCATCATCTGACGCCCTCGAGCTATCAGACCATGCCCATTTGGATGGCCTGGATGAGGAGCCGCTGTCACTCCCTCGTCTCCCTCCTTCATCTCTTTCAACTCCTGACAGAGTTGACCTGTCTGAGCAGCTACTGCTGATGTGATGGCTGATTCCCAGCCTGCATTTGGCTGAGGTGTTGCTGGACCTGGGCCGAATTGGCTGATCCAGGGGGTGATTTTGCCAGGGAAGTTCCCTGGGGAGTATGCCTGGGGCTGCAGCAGCAAATGCTGCCCCTGGAATGGTGCTTGTTGCGCCATCGGTGCAGTTTGCACCACATATGATTGGAAGCCCCTTTGAGGAGGCTGGGGGTATGCAGTGCCTGTTTGGCATCATGGATGGTTGTTGGTTTGTGGCACTCATTTGTGCCACATGCATCGTATAGTCCATGGCACTTATCTGTGCCTGGTGTTGTTGTTGTTCTGGGGAGCCTTGCTCCCCGGGTTGTCGTATCTTGATGTCTGGCAGCTTGTTCAGATCAAATCAAGGGTTGCCTCCCCCAGAGAACGACATTTTCATTGTTTTGTTTCTCATGGTGGTGGGAGGGGTTTAGGTTCTTGCATGCATGGGATTTGCCACAAGTGTGTGTGGTTTTACATGTGAGCCTGTGGTTCACATGATCTAGGTAGGTTACTCCTAGCCCATGTGATGTCTAGCACATGGTGTGGCTGTCCAGGCGAGTTGCTTGCCCAGAATCTTCCCATGCTCTTGGCTGTGGGCAATCACCCTTCAGCTTCACTTCTTCTGCCTCCATTTTTGGGGGCATAGTGACGCCAAGAGTCCCCTATCTTCTTTGATAGGGAGATTTTCCAGTTCCCTCACATTTTGTAATGTGAGGTACTCGTCCAGGTGGACAAGGTTGTTGCAATTTCCTAGGGGTTCCCATGTGGTGTCCCCTAGCTCCCATTTAACCTTAAACCAGAGTTTGTCATGAACCCATGCATGGTTTAAGATTTCGCAAACTACATACTGCTTCGCGATCGGGGTCTTCCCTGAAATCGTAAAATATGTTTGCTTCCCTATTTGGGAAGATTTCTTGGTTGTTCGGCTTGTGAGGCACAAGTCAGGATACATGGAATCTTGGGTGGACTCCATGTTGTTCAAGTTGTAGTGGCAACTTGAGGACATAGTTTGACATCTCTGGAAATGTTTCCAGAATTTCATAAGGCCCCATATACAGGGGCTTTAGTTTGCCTGCCCTTCCTTTGGGTAGGTTCAACTTATCTGTGGGATAAGTACACAAGCTTGCCTTTCCTCAAAGGTGGGTCCGGGCATCTTTTCTTATTCACCTGGATTGTTTGAGCAGCGCGATTATGTATTATCGCATCATGTGCTGCCATGAGGCTTTCCTTCACCTTTGGGGTGAAGTCATTCACTCCTGGGTAGTCTGAGGGTGGTGCTGTTAGGCACATCTTTGGCATGTGGCCATAGATTAATTCAAACAGGGCAAATCCTGTCAATGTGTTCGAGCTCGCATTGATTGCGAATTCTGCCATCGACAGCTTCACTGCCCAGTCACGTTGATCTGGTCTGACCATCGTGCGTAGTATCTGTACTACTTTTTGTATCATTCTTTCTGCTTGGCCATCACCTTGTGGATGGAATGCAGTTGTGGGTTTCAACTGCACACCAAGTATTCTGTGTAGTTCGTGCCAAAATTTTGACATGAATTTCATGTCTCGATCTGATACAATCGAGTGTGGTAGACTGTGAAGTCTTACAACTTCACAAAGGAATACGAACACTAGTTCTAATGTGTTTGTTGTTGTTTTTATTGGAATCAGGTGGATGTTGGACGTCAACCTGCAGATGATTACCCAGAGGTAATCATATCCCAAGCTTGTTGGGAATGGACCTGTGAAGTCCATGGCTATTGACAACCACAGTGTTTCTGGGGTCAGGAGTGGGTGAAGCAGTCCGGGATTTCTCCTGGTGCTTTTCTTTGTTGTCTGACAAGTTCTGCAAGACCTGCAGAACTTGTGGGTGTCCTTCCTCATCAACTTCCACCAGAAGTATTGATGGAGGGTTTCCACTGTTTTCTTGGATTCTAGGTGTCCAAGTGTTTCGTGGATGTTTTCGAGGATTATTCCTCAAATGGACTTCCTTTCTGTTAGACACTGATCCGGGGTCGGCACCGAAGGTCGCCGATGTGGGCCGCTATTGGCCGCAATGGCCGCGATGCCTCAGACAAGGCCCGGGGTAGGGCATTTGGCCTCAGCAACTCTAAAGGGAGTGCTGTGCCCCCTAGCTGTCTCTTGGCCCTCATTTCAGACTCACTGGGGTTGCCTTGTTGGGGTCAGGACTTAGGGGTCATGGTCACATCGATATTAGAGCTAAGGGACTATAATGTAGTATACAGGATATATATATGAAGGTGGAATGAATAGAAGCGGACCCGGGCCGAAGGCCGAAGGGTCCGGAAGCAAATCGGAACAAAGAGCGGGGTTGGCCGCACCGTGGCCGGCAATGACCGAGGGTCAAAACAAACAATGACAGATAAATAAACAAAGGGGTGTAGGGCCGCGATAGCGGCGATGGTATCATAGCGGAGTAGGCGATGTCGCGGAGTCACGCTAGGTCAGTACCAGAGGCGGACTCGGGGCAGGGAGGTCGGTGTGGCTGTGGGGGAGTCGGCCAAGTGTAGGGGAGCCTAGGGGCAAGTGGGGGAGTGAGCAGGGAGCCCTCAGGGAGGATAGGGCTGAGGTCGGGGCTCACGCTCGCGCTTGCACAGCGGGAATAGGCTCGGGCGGCATCGGGACGGGCGGCTAACGGGCCGGAATGCATGGTCATGACACTTTCGTAGGTCCCTTTCAGGACTACTATTTGGGTCGTCCCTCCTTCTCCAAGTTGGGTTATCAGCCCATCTTTTATGGAGAAGTTTTTGAAATTCCTGGGGTTCTCTAGGATTTCTCGGTGGATCTGGCTTTGCATGTATCCAGGTTTTATTGCCTCAATGAGGTCTTTTCCTTCGAATTGTTTTTGAAGATTCTCTTCTGGAATTATGATTTCTTCCAGGTTTTGGGCGCTCCCCCTAGAGCTTCCTCTCAGGTATTTCTCATGCATATTGGTGCGAGTCTCTTTTTCTCTGAGTTTTCACTCAGAGTACTGCTTAGCAGCAGTTCTTGACTCTGTCAGGGATAATGTCTTCTGCATTTTTATCCAGATGGATATCCACCAACACATAGTCGTTGAAATGCAAATCCTCATCAGTTGACAAGTCATAGTACCGTGAAAGTGCATCTGCCACTTTGTTCTTGTGGCCTTCCATGTATTTTATTTCGCAATTAAAGCTTGTGAAGAAGGCTTGCCATCTCAGGTGTCTACCTGAGTTGTGGTTTTTTGCTTTGAAATATTCCAAAGCTTTGTGATCCATGATTACTGTGAACCCATGGCCTCCCATGAGATCATCTTGCCATCTCATGAGTGCCTCAAGGACGCCCAGTGCCTCGAGTTCGTAGGCGAAGTACCTACATTGTGTGTTGAACTTCTTGGACATGAATGCAGCCAGGCAGCAGGTCTGCCACTTTTTGCCTTGTCCAATTAGTGGGCAAGTAAACAACCACAATAATGCTTTATTGTGGTTCTCCACCGAGCTTGTGCTGGTGAAGATATCATTGAACCAGATGTGTAGGCATCTGCCTACTTCTCCTCGTAGTTCCCAGGTCAACACACGCTGGAAAGTACAGGGGGTGTTGCAGTCTCCTTGCTGCATCATGTTTGAGTTGTACGTCCATGGAGCGTAGAGAACATCGTTCTATGGACGTCGTCTGGATCCACACATATTTGTTCATATGTGTCCGACATATTGATCTTGGATCGGTATGTTGCTCTGGTGACTGATTCTTGGATCAGTCGCATGTCTGGCATTGGTGTGACGTTGAGGATCATGTTTGAATTATGATTTCTCATGTCGATTACCATGTGCAAAGATCCATCTGCTTTGCAGATGCATAGTAGCAGTGTCAGGGCAATAGCCCCGAACCCCGAGTCACATGTAAATTAGATACATATAGTCACGTGGCAAGCGGGAACCTCTGGGTAACTGCTTACACACCACCGTAAAATACACTATCTTGTATCACTTACGGCCTTGTGTGCTGAGCCAACCTAAGACCTCACACTTTTTTAAGTGCAAGAGGTGTGTTTTACAACACAACCCACAACTCTAAAATCTTAACATCTGACTCGAAGCGCCTATGGCGCCTAAACACGCCCGCAAGGGCAAGGTCGCATCTGCAGCGACACTAAAAAGAAACGAGCGGTTTATAAAAAACCGCAATCTCCCATCATGGGAGATTCAAACCAAAAGCCGTCGTCAGACGACGACGAGGATCAACATGATCCGGCATTAGCAACCACCTCAGGGCTGGTCCCTGAAGGTTTTAGAAACTTACGTGGAGTAAGTGCGGGAAAATACCCCCAGAACTCCACAACATACCGATCTAACCCAAGCTGGGGAAGATCCCTCACCTCCTCACGAGGTGATCGACTTGCGCGAAAAACGCGTAAGCGCCGAACGATCAGCCCAAAAAGCTGATCGGATAGAGTCGCAGGAAACTCCAGGGCCCCACTATCCCCTGGAGTCCCCCCTCACGTCCCCAAGTCAAGCCCCAAAGGCAGACAAAGGGAAACAAAGGGAAGAACCCCTGCGTTGGCTATCCGAAAAACTACTGGACTTGTTCCAGGTTCCGTCCGAATGGAGGACGGAAAGTGAAGATCAACTTCTTCTCAGGCTTTCAGCCTGAGAAGGCACGAAAATACGCCCTGAGAGCAGGATCTCTCAGAGCGCGGAAGCTCCAAAAGAACCTCTGCTGTTTACACTCCCATGCACCATGCCAGACAAGGCAAGGTCACCAACTTCGGAGGAGGTCTCCGAGATAATGAAGAGGAGGCGAACTGAAATGAGGGAGTTCACTGAGGAAGCCTTACGTAAAAATAAGGAGAAACCAGCGAACAGACCCCTCTATGAAAGGGAAGCACCCTCTGCAACGGCCTCGCCAAACAAAGCGAGTGTGGAGTGTTCACTCCAAGAACCCATTCTGGAACCCCCAGAAGCGGAAATGTCAACTGGGGAGAGTCACTGCTCGCCCAGCCAAACTTCCTCCTGGAAAACCAGGAATCGCGCATAATAAACGCAATAAACTCAATCCAGAAAAAGATCGAGGAAACGAACCATAATAGCACGGCTCATCTAGAGATAACTCTAGAAAGAATGGCCAACGCAATCGACGCGTTGACAGAAAAAATCAGCGAACAAACAGATTTGCTGAAGGAAATAAACTCCTCACAAAAAAGTGAGGAAACAAATAAACACCCCTGGACCACGGTCCAGGACATAAATAGAACTCGTGAAAAATTCACGAAAAGAACCACCAGTGAAAGCACACTGGAATACCACCAGCGACTCGACAGAGACGCTAAGGAGATCCTTCTCCCAAGGATAGGAGAAGACGATGCCGAAAGAAGGCATCGTTCAGAGATTAGAAGGAGAATTGGCACATACCAAAGGTTCGGCCAAACATCCAATTATGACGGACCTCTCGAACAGAGAGGTAACTCATTCACACCCTCTCAAAACAATGAGAGAATACAAATACAACTTCAGGCGAATTCGCCTGAAACCAAAGAAACGCTGCGAGGAAGATTTCCCCCAGCAAAAACCCCCCCAAAGGAGAGATCTCCATTGGATAGCGACCCTGCGAAGGCAGGGGAGCAAGAAGAGTACCTGGAGAAATGGTACGAAAAGGCCATAAGAATGGCCGAAGTGAGAATACTCACCCCCTACCCAGAAGGAGTGAAGCCTGAAGCCCTAAAGAATGGGCCGGCATTCCCTGACAAGAAATGGTCAGGGGAGAACGACATGGAATCATTCTGGCAGTGGTTCACAGAACTACTGGGATTCCTCGCCTTGCGAGGATGCAAAGGTCCCCAATTTGACGAAGTCCACCTGGACTGCTTGATTCGTGGATTAGGGGGACCCGCGTTTGACCTCGGAATTAGACTCCGAGACGAAACTCTCCTCAGAGGAGACGAGGGCATGTTCCTCGAAGTTCTCAACATATTGATGAGAACCTTCATCAAAGCCTCTGCCGCGTTGAACGTGACAAAGAAATACCGCAACGTCAAATACGAAGCGGAAAAAGGCCTAAAACAGTTCTACCTAGAACTGTCCAAAGCAGCGTCCCAGATGGTGATGCCGCCAGACCAGGCATCCTTCAACACCAGGTTCCTAAACTACATTCCCCTCAAATGGAAGAGGGAAATGATCACTCATGATAGAATCAGAGCAGACTTCTCCTCAAACAAGGAGATGTTAAAAGCAATATCTCGTGTAGATGAGATAATCGATGGGCTGAAGATGTCTTCAGCCTACAAATCAGGTTACTATACCCAAACAACTACCATGGCAAACACGAGCCATGGTAGAGCCCTCCCATCAGGAAAGAAGGCTGAAGAGCTGAAACCCAGATGGAAAGAGGATACATCCTCGAAAAACTCGAGGAAAACTGACCAAAAGTCAATTCCAATTTGCGGCAAATGCGGCAAAATAGGGCAAACGAAAGATTGCCCAAGACACAATGTAACGAGCGATGAAAAACCAAGGCGCATAGCTGCCATGGAGATTGCAACCTCAACGGATGAAGAGTCAAAAGGCTCATCAGATGAGAAACCAGAGAACAACTCTGGTAACTCCGAAGCATCAAGCTTCGAAGTAGAGGACCCATACAAAGGACCTCAATACTCACCTGACTCAGAGGGTGAGGAAGTCAATGTTGGGACCATAAGGATGGGCCCAATGTCAGTCATCGACCACGACGACATAAATTACAAAATCAAACTGGCTGTAGCACGCCAGTTAGAAAACATGGCAGACAAAAAAGTCGCCACAGCCTTGGTGGAAGCACCAAGAAAAGATGCCTTGGGGAAATACACCAAAGTACCCAAGGAAAACAAGGACAAAGGGAAGAAGGACCAAAAGTCCATCGAAACCCAGTCCCCCTTGTTTGATGCAAAATTCCGCATCTCAAAAGACGCGGGAAAATACCCCGCAAACAGACTGCTCTCAATGAAGAGAATGCTAACGGCTCACATAAAAATAGCAGGCATAAAAGCCTATGCGCTATTCGATAGTGGAGCTGAAACGGACGCTTTATCGCCGGACTTTGTCCACGCGGTCCACATCCCAATTCTTCAACTGGAGAACCCAGTCGTCCTTCAAATGGGGACGAAAGGAACAAGATCACAGATCCTGTTTGGAACCAACGTGGACATTGAAATCAACAGCCACGTAGAAAAACACTACTTCGATGTAATTAACATCGACAGATACAACGCCATCTTCAGCGCCTCCTGGTTAAACAACAACCAGGTAAGCTTAGACTTCCGGTCCCACAAAGTGAGAACGGTGAACAAGGGCAACATAGACACCCTTGGAATAAGCGAAGACCGTGTGATGAGATCACATGGAGGGAAAACTCGAGCAAGAGCCCGAGAACAACCAAAAAAGAAGCCCCCCTGACAGGGAGGTCGGATTGAAACATACCTCAGGGTAATCAAAAGAAAATACCCTGAAGGTTGGCCCAATCCTAGTGCGGAAGGACTAGAACTTCCAGACATACCACACCTGGAAGGTCTCTCCATGAACAACCCCGAGTTTGAAATACTCAGGGAGTGGTGGAGAGAAAAATTTGAAACCGTAATGGTGCCAGCGCCATTAGAAATGCCTCCCTTGAGGGAGGTGAACCATCGAATCCCGTTGAAGGATCCGAACAAGAAATTTCAGGAAAACACCCCGAGATGTCCCGCAGCACTGCAGGAAGCACTAGCGACCAAAATAGATCGCTATGTAAAATCAGGATGGTGGTATCCCACAAACAGCGAGTGAGCATGCCCGCTACTGTGCATCCGCAAAGCAGATGGATCTTTGTGCACGGTAATAGATGCGAGGAACTGTAACTCAAACATGATCCTCGATGTCACACCAATGCCAGACATGCGACTGATCCAAGAATCAGTCGCCAGAGCAACATACCGATCCAAGATCGATATGTCGGACGCGTAGGAACAAATACGCATGGATCCAGATGACGTCCATAGGACGACATTCTCCACACCCCAGGGGACGTACAACTCGAACATGATGCAGCAAGGAGACTGCAACACTCCCTGCACCTTCCAGCGCGCACTGACCTGGGAACTAGGCAGACGCCTACACATCTGGTTTGACAATATATTCACCAGCACAAGCTCAGTGGAAAACCACAATAAAGCACTATTGTGGTTATTCACTCACCTATCTAATCACAGTGGGTATTATGAATCATAATACTTGTGCCATGGCGATTTTTTGGTATCATAAAAAAGAGAAAAATCAGACCTTTCCAACGGTGTAACGGGAATGGAAGTCCGGTAAACGGTTCAGGAGTTATGGCCAATTCATTGTCGTGCCCAGTCGTGCCCTAGTCGTGCCCTATCGTGCCATTGGCCAGTACTCGGCCAGTTCTCAATATTATGAAATATAAACGAGTGTCCAAAGGCCGTATGGATCTCCTCTACAAGATGCAAAAAACCCCGAGCGAATAGCTGCCACGGTTACTGAGTTATTGAGGAAACAAAGTTGTGCCCTGAGTTTCAGTGTTTGAGCTCAAGTTGAGAATTAATTTGTTTGGGGTGTATAGCATATCACAAGATAGGTATTGAAAATATATACACGATGCAAAAAACTTTGAGTGAAACGGGTCACTCGTTGTGAAGTTATTCAAGAAATAAAGTGTGAACATGGGACCAAGGGCACGAGTGGAGGGCACAAGTGTGTTTATTGAATAACTCGGGAACGAGAGCAGCTATTGACTCAGGGTCTTTTGCATCCGGTGGAGATTATCAATACGGCCTTTGGAACATCAACAAGGCCTATCTAATCACAGTAGGTATTATGAATCATAATACTTGTGCCATGGCGATTTTTTGGTATCATAAAAAAGAGAAAAATCACACCTTTCCAACGGTGTAACGGGAATGGAAGTCCGGTAAACGGTTCAGGAGTTATGGCCAATTCATTGTCGTGCCCAGTCGTGCCCTAGTCGTGCCCTATTGTGCCATTGGCCAGTACTCGGCCAGTTCTCAATATTATGAAATATAAACGAGTGTCCAAAGGCCGTATGGATCTCCTCTACAAGATGCAAAAAACCCCGAGCGAATAGCTGCCACGGTTACTGAGTTAATGAGGAAACAAAGTTGTGCCCTGAGTTTTAGTGTTTGAGCTCAAGTTGAGAATCGATTCATTTGGGGTGTATAGCATATCAAAAGGTAGGTATTGAAAATCTATACACGATGCAGAAAACCCTGAGCGAAACGGGTCACTGGTTGTGCAGTTATTCAAGAAATAAAGTTTGAACATGGGAACATGGGCACGAGTGGAGGGCACAAGTGTGTTTATTGAATAGCTCGAGAACGAGAGCAGCTATTGACTCAGGGTCTTTTGCATCCGGTGGAGATTATCAATACGGCCTTTGGAACATCAACGATGCCTGATAATACTCAGAAATGGGGGAGAAAACAGCAATGGCACAAGTAGGGCATGATTGACTTGTGCCCAATCGTGCCATGGACCATTATTAATCCATTTGTCGGTATTATCAGGCTTTGATGAATGTCCAAAGGCCGTATAGATGCCCTCTACAAGATGCAACAAACCCGGAGTGATTAGCTGCCCTGGTTACCAAGTTATCAAGGAAAGAAAATAGTGTGCCAAGTCGTGCCCTATTGTGCCATTGGCCAGTACTTGTTGAGTTCTCAGTATTATGACATATAAATTAGTGTCCAAAGGCCGTATGGATCTTCTCTACAAGATGGAAAAAATTTTGAGTGAAACGGGTTACTTGTTGTGAAGTTATTCAAGAAACAAAGTTGGACAATGGGCAAACAGGGCACAAGGCACAAGTGTGTTTATTGAATAACTTGGGAATGAGAGCAGCTATTGACTCAGGGTCTTTTGCATCCGGTGGAACTTATTAATACGGCCTTTGGAACATTAACGAGGCCTGATAATACGCAGAAATGGGAGAGAAAACAGCAATGGCACAAGTAGGGCACGATTGACTTGTGCTCAATCGTGCCATTGGCCATTACTCACCCATTTGTTGGTATTATCAGGTTATGATGAATGTCCAAAGGCCGTATAGATCTCCTCAACAAGATTTAATGAACCCTGAGTAAATAGCTGGCATGGTTACTGAGTTATTGCGAAAAGACAGTTGTGCCAACATGGCACAAGTTGAGGGCACAAGTGTGTTTGCTGAATAACTTGGGAACCAGTATAGCTATGGACTCGGGGTCTTTTTCATCTTGTAGAGGATATCCATACGGCCTTTGGAACATCAAAAGTGACTGATAATACTCAGAAATGGGGGAGAAATTGACAATGGCACAAGTAGGGCACGATCCACTTGTGCCCAATCGTGCCATGGGCCATTATTCATCCATTTGTTGGTATTATCAGGTTTTAATGACTGTCCAAAGGCCGTATAGATACTCCCTACAGGACGTAAAAAACTTTGGGTCAATAGTTGCTCTGGTGACTGAGTTATTGAGAAAAGAAGTAGGGCCAACATGGCACAAGTCGAGGGCACAAGTTTGTTTGTTGAATAATGCAGGAACCAGAGTAGCTATGAACTCGGAGTCTTTTGCATCTCATAGAGGATATCCATACGCCCTTTGGAACATCAAGAACGCCTGATAATACTGAGAAACGAGAGAGAAATCATCAATGGCATGATCGACTTGTGCCCAATCGTGCCCTGGGCCACCACTCATTCATTTGTCAGTATTACCAGGTTGTAACGAGTGTCCAAAGGCCATATGGATCTCCCCTACACGACACAAAAGACCAGGAATTCATAGCTGCTCTGGTTCTTGAGATATTGAGAAAGGAAAGTTGTGCCTTTTCAGCAGGGGCACAAATGGCACAAGTACATATAGGAGATGAAATAGGCAGCTTGGACTGGACCATGTGATCAAGTTTGCTTTGGCTTGATCATGTGATCAAGCCAGCTTGAACTTGATCATGTGGTCAAGTTTGGTTTGGCTTGATCATGTGGTCAAGTTTGCTTTGGCTTGATCATGTGATCAAGTTTGGTTTGGCTTGGTCATGTGGTACAGGCTGAGGGCACA
>NW_024067526.1:0-19778 GCF_015039405.1 Cantharellus anzutake | reverse complement strand
TCCGCTTCGGCGTAACAGCCCATCAAGGGCGGGGATGACAATCACGGCAGAAAGGGGTTTCGGCTTCAACGACTCGTTCAGGAGCGTTGCGCCTCGTACTTGACGTGGCCCCGATATTTCAGGAGGCAGGAGGTGCAACTGGGTCAGACAGAAAGTGCGGGGGGGTAACCCTAGTTGATTTTCGAACTAAAGTACGAGGTAGTGTACAACCGGTATTTAAGTATAACGGAATGAATGGAATTAAGTCGCCAGATCTCATGGAGATTGCGGGCGGGGTTAAGAAGAAATGAAAACAAACAAAGAGTGTGGGAGAAGGATGGCCATGTACGGCCGTCAAGAAAAACAAGCGTGATAAAGAAAGACTCATAGGCCCGTGACGGGCCGTGGAAACAGGTAGTGGTGATGGGGAAGGGTGACAGGCTTGTTCAGGCGGTGTCGGGTGGGTAGCGGGGTTGACGGGGTCGAAGCAGGGGAGGGAGAAGGTGTGGGGAGTGATCACCTGACCATGGGAATTGCCGGGTCGTGACAATGCCCTGACATCGTCTAGGACTAGGGTGGAGGAGGTGGAAGATCCAGGATATGACAGTACACCCCAGTGATAATATCAACTAGAGTTGATCCCCCGCTTCTAGAGTTTCCCTCTCAGTCCATAAATTAGGGCACTGACATGATACTGGGCACAGCAGTCTTGGCAGAAGTCACTGAGGCTGTAGCCCTCTGTTTATAGGGATGTCCTCGTTTGTCCTGAATCTGGTCTCTGACATTCACTGTCATATCCAGGTACTCTTATCCACTTCCAATCACCTCCATCCACCTCCATTCCCTCTGCACCAACCTCCCATTCCAATATAACACATACTGTACTCACACAACCAACAACCGGTTCCCACAGCCCCCGGAAATTGCCGGAGGCACCCAATCAATTCAGTTGTGTTGATTTTTAATTCAATCCAAGACCTTTGTGTGATGTGTGACCAGTTGTTGGTCGTGTTAGTACAGTACACTTCCCTAGTTTCAGACCCCCAGACAGTTCCAATGTCCACTAGTGCACTTCCTTTCCCATTAGGCCATTCAATTGCCTTCCCTTCAAGTTCACTTTCAGACCACTTTCCCCTTGTCCCCTTTGGGCAACTGCCTGCCTTACCCACAACCTGAGTCCTGGGTAACATATAGTTTATTAACCTTTGACAACCTTATGTCAGCAAACCCAGCCCCTTCCACCTTTGGGCCCCTTGCCTAGCCTTCCATTTGTATCTATATATACCAAGCCTGTAGATACATGGGACCTTAGTTCAAAATCAACTAGAAGACTTCCCCCTCCATCACTTGACTCTTCTGTCAGTTAAATTAAGGCAATCAGACATGGTAGCTGGGCACAGTGCTCCAGACTGAGTCACTGAGGCCATAGCCTTCCAAACCTGAGTCACACCTTCATTTCAGATCTGCATTTCTGACATTCACCATATATATATCTGTCACGGCCCCGCAAAGTCCCCGTCCCCCTACCACTTTCTGCACCCCCATTCTTACGCCGCTACTCGCACCCGTTAATCTCGCCATTGCCCATCACTTAGCGGCGCTGATAGTGGTTCCCATTCTATGGCCCCGTAGCAGCGCCTCCTTCGTTTTCCCACCACCACTTGGGTTCCTCAACCATTCGGCCGGTATTGTTTTATTCTATTCACTCGCTTAACTAACTAGCGGTTGTTATGGTCGCTGTTGATCCGCTCCTTATCAACATTCCTTATTGACAATTGAATTATTCCTTTATTGATATTTGATTTATATGTATATTGACATTCTGATCCGCACTCCTAGATTGTTGGCCTATCCATTCTGCCTCCCAACTTCGCCGTTCTCTGTTCCATTCATTTCTTCTGTTCCATTACCCTGGTCCTCATCGCTCTTTAGTTCTGTCGTACTTATCATCTCGTTCCCGTCCCGCGCCGGACCGACCGGTCCCTTCTCTGTTCTCCTTTCCTATTTATACTTGTAGTTTACTGTCGATGTACCTGAGTTCGAATATCGACTAGAATTCCCCCCCTAAGTACTTTCATCTTAAGTTCGCCCCTCAACTTCATCCCCGCTTAAGTCAACGTTGCCGCAAGGTCTTTCCCGCTAACGTGAAATACGGGACAGCCTAGAACGCGTGGCGCAACGCTCTGGCAAAGTCGTTGAAGCCGAAGTCCCAACCCCCTCGACGCCTTGCAACGGAGTAGCTCATTAGCTAAGTGACCACTTACGCCGCCGTACTCCGCCCTGCTTCCCACGATCCCCTCGAACATAGTTTCTGACAATATCACATGTCAGCACTATGCAAAGTCACAAGGGTTGTGGGAATTCCAAGAGAGAGAGTGGTGACATTGGGGTTGGGGTTGGCCAGTGCTGCTCCATGTCCTGCCACCACACTTGCTGTAGTTCTTCACACCACTCCTCCACTCTTTGCACCCACTCCTCCCACTGCTGCACCCCCTGCTCCAGCTCTGTGTGTTGTTGCACCAGCTCTGGCTGCTGCTGCACCAGCTTTGGCTGTCTCTGCACCAGCTCTGGCTGCCTCTGCACCAGCTCCACCAGCTCCACCAGCTCCTGCTGCATCAGCTGCTGCTGCTCCAGATACTCCACCTCCAACAGCAGCCAATCATCCTGCTGCCACCACTGCCCCTGGTACCGCTGCTGGTGCCGCTGCCGCAGCCACTGCCAGTGCTGCTGCCACCCCAGCATGCGACGAAGCCAAGAAAGCCTTGAATAGGCATCACACACAACAAGCTCAATGTGGGCTAAGAGGCTCCTGGTTTTCTATCTAAAGGGTTAATGATATGAACCTGATGTAAACAGCATGATCATTTACCATGAAGAGAAGAGTTTCCCTTGATCCTTGAACAATATGATCCACTTTCCCAATCACCCTTAGCACTTTCATCCATTGCAGTAAAACTCCCTTTTCAACTCCACTCCCTTGGCCAGTGAACTTCTCCAGTGTATCCTTGACTTGTTCATCAACTGATTGCAGCTTGCACAGATGGGATGTCCAAAAGCAGCATGCATATTGCACTTCCTCCCTAACTACTGAAGTGGGCCTGACACTTAGATCCTTCATGTCCCCCTTGAGTGAATTCCCTGGTCCTAGCTCAGCAATGAGAAGATTCAGGCAACGGAGAGTCATCCACTGCTCATGCTTCTCCACATCAACCTGAGCTGAGGATTCTTGCATCGCTGTAAAACAAATTCAGGAAAGGAAGGGTGATAGACTTCAACTCTGTCTTCTGGATGTGGTAGTGGCACAATGGATTGGATGTGTATGAGCTGTAACTTGGGATCAGTGATCTTGGTGAAAGCACCCAGCCCCTTCAGGGTCAATGGATCCTGGAGCAGGACAATGGTCTGTAGAAGATGATGGAGCTCTGCAAGCATGCCTGATGGAATTTTGGCAACACAAGTTGACAAAACGGCTTCATATAGCTTATCAAGCTCAGCATAGGGACCCTCATCAGCTTCCTGACTACCTTCCAGGATGGAGTCCAGTTGATGAACAGGATTCCAAACATCATCATCATTTATGAACTTGATGGCAGTGGCAGCCCAGATGAAAAGCCGGCCAGCTTTCCTCACAAGAGCTAAGATCATATCTGGAAATGGCCACCCATCTGGAACAACATCCCTAAATCGTTCACAAATAGACTGGAGTTCATGCTGAAGATATAACTTGATGTCATCTGAAGCAACAAGCTTATCAACTTCATGAATCACAATCTTGTCAACATTCATGGCTTGGTCGAAACTTGTAGTGATATGGCGTTCTGGTCGGCTTGTTATGAGTATACGGAGACCAGGGATGCCAGAACAGCCAAGGATGTGGCGGAGCAACTCTTTTGCTCCATCCACTTCATCTCGCTCACACTCATCTAGGGCATCAATTATCAAGAGGAGGGGTGAAGAGAGTTTGAGGTCTTTCAGGGGGGTGAAGAGGAGGGAGGAATATTGGGTGGCAAGGGAGGCATGAGAAAGCTTATCATCCTTCTTCAATGCCTCTGCGACAGCGGCACCGAATTTCGGAAGTTTCTTGGCAAAGTCCCGCACAATCGTCCCAAGGAAGAGCTTCGCATTAGACAACTCGGCATGTTGACGGACAAAAAAGAAGGTTGATCCAAGGAGGTCAGACCCTTTGGCATACTCCGCAATGGTACGTGCAATAGTCGACTTGCCGATCCCAGCTAGACCATTCAACCAGAACACTGGCTTCGTTGTATCACTGATAGGTCGGTGCAACCATTGCTTAACCTCCTCAATAATTGCCTTTCGCGTTCCGGGAAAACAGTTAGACGGAGCACCAGGCCGGTTGGTGTCATAGCCGGCATTGAGAGTATGCGGAAGCGTGTTGAGAAGGGAATCTAACTGCTTCGCTTCTTCAGCCGAGGCTTCGTTGCGTTTGTGCGCCTGGAAATAGTCAGCACCTATGATGCGTACACGGTCGAAAAACTACCTTAATCTCCTCGATCCCTTCGCGAAGTTGCTAGGGTATTAGTCAGCTTGGAGCTCTGAGAAAGCCAGTGAAAGCTGTACCGTACTTCAATCTGTAAGTAATGTCGGACCCCTTGTGCAACCTATGTCCATAGATTAGCGCTTCCGGTGTGATACATAAATGTAGCGGAAGGATATCCACATTAAAGGCCGCTACAGCATTGTGTATCCTTCCCCCAGCCTTCCCCACCTCGGCTGCAATTTGTTGATGATTCGCCCATCGGTAGACACCGCTCTTGTCCCTGTACGATTCCAAAGGCGAAGTAGCCGTTACGAATTCACTAAAAGGGACAGTCAGACTACTCTGACTCTCAGGATATCTGAACATACCCCGATAAAGCGTCGATGGCTTCGCTTAGCTCGGAAGGAACAGAGGGTTTCCCTTCGTATGTTTCAAGCGGCTTCGATACTGACTGATTAAAGAATTTGACAGTGTCCTCAAGCTGACGAATCGCATCCACATTTGCGTTGACTGTCTGTGAGGGCAATTATTAGCGTTACGTCCCGCCACAGCAGTTACAGAACCTACGTCCAACTGGCGAACTATTTCAAGGAAGCCTCCGATCGCGCTTTTGAGCCCAGGAACAGGGACACTATCTAGACTCGCTTGGGTAATACGCAGCACGTCCAGAACACCGTTCCAAACGGTGCTAAAACCCGTATCACCTGAGGGTGCGGCTGCAGCTGCAGCTGCCACTGAAGGTGTGACTACGGCTGCGGCTACAACCGCAGGTGCCGGTGTCATTATTGACACAGCAGAGGCCGGCCGTGGTGCCGGCGTGGGCACGGGTTCAGCAGAGGAAGCACCTAAAACCGGCACCGATGCAGTTCCCTTCTTCAAGGGTCTCTCTTTTAATTTGTTGAGGATTTTTTTCATGTTGGACAGCCTATAAGGATGATTGACAATGACAAGAAAGTCAACACGTTGCAACCGTGCACCGGCACAGCCCTGGAGCCTTAAACAGGAAGTCCTTCGCATCAACGCAAGCGCCTGGATGGCGTCCATCCCGACGGTCGACATGAGCCAATACAATCTCGTACTCTGTAACTTGGGCTCAGGGACGGACTGGGGTCTTGAATGGCACCTGCGATATGACCGGACGGCATGTGCACAGACTCCTGCCATGCACGGATCGTCTCCCGATCTTCCTCTCACATATCCATGCCAGCTTCTCACAATACCCCAGTGCGACGACGAAGAAGCACATAGAAGTTGCGGAATGATGACTAGCTGGGGGATCCATCGGGCGGTTGCGCCGTCTGCTTCAGAGGGAATATTACTCATCAATGCTATCTTTCTCTGGTCTCCGAAGTCCGCGTCTGCATGCTCAGGCCAACACCAGACACGTCATATTTGCGGTCGACGTTTCATGATATTCGAACCAATCCTGGCCGCTATTACTTAACCTGGTTCCAGTCCGCTCGCAGGCGCGCTAATTGCACCGTCTGAACAACGTTCACCATGTCCACTCCACTTAACGGTATGGCCGAGAGAGCGGGGCGCCCCACGATCACCTGATACACTTTAACGTTCCTGTCATGGATTGATGGAACATCATCATAGGACCGAGCAGCGGCGCCGCTCTGCCACTTGTCCCACTACATCACGATTTGGGCCTGACATCATCCCATCGTCTTGGATCTTATGCGCTATCCCTGGTCCTCTGACGTCGCGTGCAAGCGTATTGCCTGTTCGTCCACATACGTACCATTAATGTCTCCCCCACATCCGCGCACACAAATCATTCTCACCGTACTCACACCCGGGCTCCCTCTGAATACAACGCCCCTATCATTCAACTTAAGTGAGTGTGCATGACTTCTGCGTATCTCATCGTGATAGACAAAGCAACTAATCGTTGAAGTATCCAAAGTTGATTGCACTGAGCATCCTAATTCAAATAAACCAGGAACAGTTACCCATCTAATGCATTGCTAATAAAGCAACAGGAGTGGGTATACACTTGGCTTGCCAAGGAAAAAACAATCCACATACCAGTGAACAACTCGAATAGATAAACAAATACGGAGGGGTCTGAATAGATGGCAAAGGGAGAGAAGGGTAACTAGGTCGGAAGCATAGAAGAGACGGCATCAAGTGCTACGGGAAGGAAACCGCTTTAGAAAAGTCATGATGGACGCACGAACCTATGGGATGGATAGAGGAAAGATACAACAGAGTCGAATTGTAAGACGGACTTGAACATAAAGGATCACTTTGAAACCTCGGATGTAAAATACCAAAGTCTCTGACGAGTGGAAAGGAAACGCGAGGGAACAATGATAAGGGTATAGCTCAATATCGGGTATTCCCTCCGCGGTCTGTTGTGGAGGAACATTAATGATACAGTGCAGATGTTGCGCTGTGGACACGCAACCGGAGAACGAAGGGCGAGCTCATCCGCTAATAGTACGGTTGTAGGAAATTTTGAGCTTAATGATACAATGCCGTTCGTGCTTGTCGTAATGTTCATGCTCTTGCTTCGTGGGTGCGGTGTCGTGATGAAATGGGTATATATGAAGGACTCCGGCGCGAGAGATCGCATAAAGTCCATCACGGAAGGAAAAAATGGATAAGGCGAACAGTCAAAGATGTATCCCATCGAAAATCGATAGATACAGTAGTCAACATCCTTGAAGACAGCTCGAAGAGTATGCAGCTTTACGAGATCTCCCTTCTAGAAATGAAGGGAGACATTGAAACTAGGTGTCAACTTGGGCGACCGCAGCCCCGCCGGATTCGAGCCAGGTATCGTCGGAGATGCGGTAGAAGTTAATAACGATGACGCAGAAGAAGAACCGCCCTGCTTTAGATTGGAAAGTCGATTCTTCGCGTGGAAAACACCCAAAAGAACTCGCACGGAAAACAAATAGTGATTACGAAGTAGGGAGAGGCGAAGTAGAATATCAGGTAAAATGGAAGAAACGATAACTCACGCCTGCTGTGCCTGCTGTTCAACACCACTCCCAAACCCATCGAATTCCCCTCCTCATCGAGATCAAGGACCCAAGAGGAAAGAAGTTCTGCCGGGCGAGACGGATCATTGTCGTCCGGCTATTACCTTGAGCCCTGGCAGTAGTAGTTGATGGATGAGATGAATAGTGGTGCCCCAGTATAGTCTCCTCTTCTTCGTCATGGAAAGTAGTAGTGAAAGGAGAGGCAGGATCAAGGAGCAAGTAAGTGGGCAATGAAATTCCAGGCGAAGCCGTCCCCCATACATCCACGCGCCGGGGCCGTTCAAGAAGCAGACATGAAATATGAAGATGCTGGGGAAGATGTGGATGTGGATGGTGTGTAGCGCGAATATATAGGAGGCGAGAAGAAGAGAAGGAGAATACAGAGATGATCGTTCCGAGTCGATCGATGCCCTCAATGAAATGCACAAGACCCAAAGACCCATCCACTCTCTCTCACTTCTCGTCCACGTACGTCCACGTCACTCTGTCTTGATGCTGGTTGTATAGGGATAGGAATGGATGGACTCGTCGAACGTGGAAATGGATGATTTACAGGGAGAAGTAAGATAGATGGTGTATGTATACATGGTTGCAGTCTTTGCCGTGTAGCCGGGAGAGGCCAGAATTAAGCCTGAGTGAGGGAGCGCCGCGGTGAGATTGTGGATATAAATAATTTACCGTCACGAAAGGACGAGTGCTTTCGCTGATGCGACTCCTCCCGCTACTACCTTGTTACTTGTTTAGGGCGAGGGAACGCGACGAGTGAGCTCAAGTAGTCGATGACGCGTGCGTGATGAACGAGCGTTATCGTGTCGCGAGTGCGGTGATTCATCGAAGCGCCACTCTTCCTAGGATAGTGATATGTAGACCAAGAAGAGTCGGTTTCATGGTTTCATGGTGTGTGTGTATATTCATCCTGCAGACTACAGGCTGCTCGTGAGAGCGCCAAGGGCAGGGGTTCTCGAAATGGTTCAATGGCAGACCAGTATGAGGTATGTTACATAAACGCTTGTACATAAAATCACGAGCCTTTCTCGCTATTCAGTCCATTCAGTCCGTGCTGAGAAAGGACGAAAAAACGAAATTACACGCAATCTATAATATCTTTTTCATCATCGTCTCCGGTCTACAGCCTGATATCCAACCTCAACGCCATCCGATACAGTTTCTGTTGTATCTGCTGAAGATCGTCTGTATCCACCTCTCCTACCCTGGACGGATCATTCCTTATGTTTTTTATCACCAATAATAGACTTCGATGCCTCGACAGCTGGATTCTCCACTCGTGCAATCCATGTAGGCTCCGAACCTAGTGGCGAGACTGGTGCTGTCATCCCTGCCATCTCTCTTCACAGAGGGAATTAGAGCAGCGTAAAAAACTACTTTAAAGATGGTAAAATACCCTTATCTTTACTACGAGTTGAGTAGTATTTTATCATCAAGTGTGAAGTGTTTTACCAAGATTCCATTACCACAATAGCGTGAGTAAAAGATGCATCTTTTTGTTGTTTTTTAATTGTTTTATGATGGTAAACTGACCGTTTACCATCGTCCTGTTTGGTATTTTACTTCATGGGTAGGTAATTTACGACACTCATGGTTGGTAAAAAACACGAGAATTCAGGGTTATTTATACTTATAACGGTGGTAGTTTACAATGACAATAGCCTTCACTTTATTAGGCTGTACTTATGCGAAATAGCGGTATGATCGGAGCGGTGGCAAGCCAGAGATGAGGATTGGAAAAGCGCGCAAGAGATGAGGCCAGAAACAGACACGGATCAGACCAGTGAGCAAGTGCCTGACGAAGAAATAACACAACAGAATGCAGCAAAGTGTTTCGAGCTTGGGCAGCACAACCTAGGCAAGGTGCGGGTGAGTTTGATTTGAGAGTAAAATTGCATAGAGCACAAACTGATAAGTGAAGGGATTTCATCCCTTGCGCGTAGGTCGGGGCCTTGCCATCTGGGATGGGCCAGGCTCATTAGTGAGTTGGGTTCGGGCTTTCTTGGTTTGAGGGGCCACCATGGAAACAGCTGCGGGAGTCCGTTTTTTGCGATGGACGAAGCTGGTTTGAATTACCGACTGGTTGGATACTATCATTGTCGCTATCAAATTCCAGTTGCTTTGAGCATTTTGATCGCCTCCTGGAATAGAAATGAGGGAAGAGGAGGGAAGATTAAATCAAAAATGATATGCATACGTTTTAACACCCCACGCTTTGCGGATCCGCGTGCCGCTTTCCCACCACGGATCGGTGTGTCGGTTTGTCCTATCTTGCTCTCAGCTTCGAGTCTGTTGTCTGGCTCTGACGATTCATTCATCTCCTCTGCAGTAGATAATGAGCGCATACCCAGATGACATGCCCCCAAAAGTACTTACTAAGCATACGAATATGATTTCCTCGCGCATTTCTCACGACACTTTGGATCAAAAAGGGAAAGGATTGGGGAGATGGGAGTTACCTTGCTTATTGTTGGCGTCATGATGATTCCCTGGATAAAATAAAAGCAAAATTGTTGTTAGCAAGGCACATCTCAGCAAATCACACGTAAAGACGCGTGAAACACGTCCAATACGAAGCCTTCATGAGGATTGGCATGAGTACAGCGGGCATGTACGGGTGTTCAGGTAGAACTATAAGCACTTACTAATGCTACCTCAGAAATATTTACTGTAGAATGGTAGGTGGAGGTTGGAGATAGGTGTAGGGGATTTGAGAGTCGATATGAGAGTCAGATGAGGGAGATGGGACGAAGTGAGGACCGGAAACTGCCGAGAAGCTGTTTGATCGATCTAAGTCCTAAGCGCCAAGTGTATGCCCCCGGAACAGCAATTTGTCCCTGCTGTAATGCAGTTGGCCTCAGAACGTACAATTAGACGGCATATCCAGTTTTCCGGCCCGGACATACTTGATGCACTTGAGCAAACCCAAGCACGACTCCGACAATTCCGACCACAGTTTTCCAGTGAATAGTGGCGCTTATTCGGACGTGGAATTATCGCCCACTTCTTTCACTACGCTCTCTGACACCACCCGAGTCATTGCACTTGCGTCCGTATCGTCAGTCTGTGGCCGGTTCTGTTATGGACAAATTCTGGCCGTCGTTGGCTATCATTGACCGCCAGCGGCAAGCTTGCGAGGTCAATTTTTAGTGTGGATGATGATGGCTAGCTGAACGTCAACTCTCGCATCGAATGTGCATCCCAACTCATGTAAAATTCGTTGCACTCAAGAGACTATCGATTGAGTTGTATTTTACAACGTTCCAACTGTGGTATTTAACTTCACTGCGCATTCTTTACTCCTTCAAAATACCACCAAAACGTCCGTAAATGGTTAAAAACTACAAGTATTGTGATTTTTTACGACAGTTTACTTCCCACAGTGATATCTTACACCACATACAAACAAGATCCATAGGCGTTCACAAGGTATGTCCTGTTCTTAATTCTTTTCATCTTTACTCTTCACTCATCGGACTTCTTACCGATCCTTCGGAAACATAACCCCCTTGTCTTCCCATATTTGGTCATCGGGGCATCTAGGGATTCGAAATACACTCGCTCCGACAACCCAAATCGCCGTAGTTTCGAAGCTCAACTAGCTTCGATCGAAGCAGGCGGTCATACTGCCATAGCAGTGGCTTCTGGGTCCAGTGCCACTGCGCTGCTTGTGACAGCTGCAGGTCCCAACTCCACATTCTATCCGTCAACGATGTCTATGGCGGTACTGCCCGGTATTTTCACCCGGGTCGCAAATGTCATTCAAAACCTCGCTACCACTTTCATCGACCTCGAATCAGCTCGTGATGACGAAGTATATGACGCCATCAGATAATACAAAGTTAATTTGGGTTGAAAGCCCAACTAATCCCACGCTTCGCATTTTGACATACCCCGAATCGTTCGCATTGCTAATTCTCATCCTTCTCGTCCACTCGTCATAGTAGATAATACCTTCCTCTCCCTTTCTACTCTTCCCCTTTCCTTCTCGGCGCAGACGTCGTCTTACACTCGGTCACGAAATACGTCAATGGTCATTCAGATGTCCTCATGGGAGCAGTCGTTCTCCCTCTTCCACACACATCTACCAAATACCCTAATCCTAAACCGCTCGCAGCCACATTGGAATCTAAAACTTCGCTTCCTTCAAAATGCTATCGGAGCTGTGCCAAGCGCCTACGACAGTTGGCTCGCACAACGTGGAGTTAAAACACTTGCCCTTCGAATGAAAGCCCACGGTGAGAACGCCTAGCCGTTGCGCGTTGGCTTTCAACCCGAGGAAAGGAATTAGGACTTGTAGACTGGGTCATCTATCCGGATTAAAATCTACAGCATCCCGGCGAGTCGAAGATAACGAACGAGTGTACAAACTCGTCCGTGACAACGCTTCTCTCACCTCACGCGCGTAAATGGATCGAAGGCGGAACGTGGTCGGGTCGTGATGATGGGCTGAAGGGATTCCATTCAGTGGAATGGTCTCATTCAAGATCGCCTCCGCTCCTTCATCTATCCTTTCTCCCGCCGAAGTTTCTGAACCTACCTCGACTGCTTCCCGCTTCCTCACGTCCACTCGCCTCTTCTCGCTGGCCGAGTCATTGGGCGGAGTCGAATCGCTTGCTGAACTCCCAGCTTTGATGACTCATGCGGGTATACCCGTTGAGACGAGGGAGAAATTGGGCATTAGTTCAGGGCTCATCAGATTGAGCATAGGCGTTGAAGATAAGGAGGACTTGTTGGTTGATTTGGAGAGGGCTTTGAGGTGGGCCGTGAAAGGGGAGGTGTGGGATGTTAAGAGGGATGTTGAATTGGATTGGGTGTAGCCGGGGAGTGACCAAGGTTTTTGGCTGTTGACTCTGAGGACTCGTCTAGAATCGAGGTGCACGATATTGTGCCTGTTCAAGTTCAACGCTTGATGCGAGCATGGTTTGTGGCCACATGAAGATGAAAACGCTGTAGCTTTTGCTTCTTGGCGACTTGTGGCTTGGTTTCTTTTGTAATTTGTCGGTCGTCATATATAGAGGCGAGCTTCTTTACACACCAGGCAGCTCGACTTGTGCTTCTTGATTTGTGCAAGTACCCAATATCTTACAGGGAAATATATAAGCGAACGTTGTTGTAAACGCGGCGTTCCAAATATGGCAACCCGCTTCAGCGGTTCACTCAGCACCTTGGACAACTGATATCCAGGCATATAGAGAGGGGTTCTCAGGATGTTCAAAGAGGGTCCAGAGGCCTCTTTTGTATGGGAACATCCCAGGACGCAAGGGGTGTCGGCATTTCCCGGTTGAAAGGTATGCCGGGGGGCCCGGACATGTAACTTCATGTACTTACATGCAAGGTCTAAAACAACATTGGGGTGACCAAATTCAAGTAGGTAGGCTATTGGGGTCATGTTTGCGGGTCTGGCCAATGGGCGCAATGCTTGTTATGTCAAAACCTGAACCAACTGATGCTTGCGGAGTGTCCCCTCCTATTATCCCCCAACCCAACCCATTTAATGAGCCCAGAGTTATTCCCACCTAGTTGATACCTCGTCCCATTCTATCGAATGCGACTGATTATAATTTAACATCTCCCTAGTTATCAGCAGCGGAACTAAGCATGATATTGATGTGTGGTAGAAATAATACATGGGTTGAAGCCCAATGTATCATTGACAGCAAAGGGAGCCAATGACACTGTGCCACCTCAAAAGTTTGTTTTGGTTCAAAAACAGGACCAATTTGGAGTTTGGAGCTGGATTAGGCTGGGTTGGGGAATAGTGGGGAGGGAAGCTTGGCAATGAATGATGAAAAATGTGACCAACTATTTCATGGCACAAGTCATGATTGTGCAGGGAAATGGGTAATGTTGCCAAATATGGGCAAGGCAACTGCTGAAGCCTGTGGCATTCTCCGATTGAATTGGGGGGGGGGTTTCCCAAGATTGGGAAAAACATGTAACTGGCATACCTTTCGTGTCTGCATTACTGACACTGTCAGGGCAATAGCCCCGAACCCCAAGCCACATGTAATTAGATACATATAGTCATGTGGGTAAGCGGTAACCTCCGGGTAACTGCTTACACACCACCATAAAATACACACCATTGTATCACTTACAGCTCTGTGTGCTGAGCTACCCACTGAGACCTCACACTTTTTTAAGTGTATGAGGTGTGTTTTACAACACAACCCACAAATAACATCTTAACATCTGACTCGTAGCGCCATGGCACCTAAACACCCCAAGGGCAAGGTCGCATCTGCAGCGACGTAAAAAGAAACGAGCGGTTTATTAAGAAACCGCAATCTCCCATCATGGGAGATTCAAACCAAAGCCATCGTCAGACAATGACGAGGATCAACACGATCCATAGCAACCACCTCAGGGCTGGTCCCTGAAGGTTTTAGAAACTTACATGGAGTAAGTGTGGGGCCAATACCCCACTCCACGACATACCGATCTAACCCAAGCTGGGGAAGATCCCTCACCTCCTCACGAGGTGATCATTGTGAAAACATGTAAGCGCCTGAACGATCAGCCCAAAAAGCTGATCGGATAGAGTCGCAGGAAACTCCAGGGCCCCACTATCCCCTGGAGTCCCCCCCAGTCCCCAAGTCAAGCCCCAAAGGCAGACAAAGGGAAACAAAGGGAAGAGCCCCCGCGTCGGCTATCCGAAAAACTACTGGACTTGTTCCAGGTTCCGTCTGAATGGAGGACGGAAAGTGAAGATCAACTTCTTCTCAGGCTGAAAGCCCGAGAAGGCGCGAAAAACGCCCTGAGAGCAGGATCTCCCAGAGCCGGAAGCTCCAAAAGAACTTCCGCTGTTTACACTCCCACACCCATGCCAGACAAGGCAAGGTCGCCAACCTCGGAGGAGGTCTCCGAGATAATGAAGAGGAGGCGAACTGAAATGAGGGAGTTCGCTGAGGAAGCCTTAAAAAGTAAGGAAAAACCAGCGAACAGACCCCTCTATGAAAGGGAAGCACCCTCCGCAACGGCCTCGCCTAAACAAAGCGAGCGTGGAGTGTTCACTCCAAGAACCCATTCTGGAACCCCCAGAAGCGGAAATGTCAACTGGGGAGAGTCTGCTCGCCCAACCAAACTTCCTCCTGGAAAACCAGGAATCGCGCATAATAAACGCGATAAACTCGATCCAAAAAAAGATCGAGGAAACGAACCATAATAGCACGGCTCGTCTAGAGATAACTCTAGAAAGAATGGCCAACGCAATCGACGCGTTGACTGAAAAAATCAGCGAACAAACAGATTTGCTGAAGGAAATAAACTTCTCACAAAAAAGTGAGGAAACAAATAAACACCCCTGGACCACGGTCCAGGACATAAATAGAACTCGTGAAAAATTCACGAAAAGAACCACCAGTGAAAGCACACTGGAATATCATCAGCGACTCGACAGAGACGCTAAGGAGATCCTTCTCCCAAGGATAGGAGAAGACGATGCCGAAAGAAGGCATCGTTCAGAGATTAGGAGGAGAATTGGCACGTACCAAAGGTTCGGCCAAACATCCACTTATGACGGACCTCTCGAACAGAGAGGTAACTCAACACACCTCTCAAAACAATGAGAGAATACAAATACAACTTCAGGCGAATTCGCCTGAAACCAAAGAAATGCTGCGAGGAAGATTTCCCCCAGCAAAAACCCCCCCAAAGGAGAGATCTCCATTGGATAGCGACCCCGCGAAGGCAGGGGAGCAAGAAGAGTACCTGGAGAAATGGTACGAAAAGGCCATAAGAATGGCCGAAGTGAGAATACTCACTCCCTACCCAGAAGGAGTGAAGCCAGAAGCCCTAAAGAATGGGCCGGCATTCCCTGACAAGAAATGGTCAGGGGAGAACGACATGGAATCGTTCTGGCAGTGGTTCACAGAACTACTGGGATTCCTCGCCTCGCGAGGATGCAAAGGTCCCCAATTCGACGAAGTCCACCTGGACTGCTTGATTCGTGGATTAGGGGGACCCGTTTGACCTCGGAATTAGACTCCGAGACGAAACTCTCCTCAGAGGAGACGAGGGCATGTTCCTCGAAGTTCTCAACATATTGATGAGAACCTTCATCAAAGCCTCCGCCGTTGAACGCGACAAAGAAATACCGCAACGTCAAATACGAAGCGGAAAAAGGCCTAAAACAGTTCTACTTAGAACTGTCAAAAGCAGCGTCCCAGATGGTGACGCCGCCAGACCAGGCGTCCTTCAACGCCAGGTTCCTAAACTACATTCCCCTCGAATGGAAGAGGGAAATGATTGCTCATGATAGAATCAGAGCAGACTTCTCCTCAAACGAGGAGATGTTAAAAGCAATATCTCGTGTAGACGAGATAATTGACGGGCTGAAGATGTCTTCAGCCTACAAATCAGGTACTATACCCGAACAACCACCACGGCAACCGAGCCGCGAGAGCCCTCCCATCAGGAAAGAAGCGGAAGAGCTGAAACCCAGATGGAAAGAGGATACATCCTCGAAAAACTCGAGGAAAACTGACCAAAAGTCAGTTCCAATTTGCGGCAAATGCGGCAAAATAGGGCAAACGAAAGATTGCCCAAGACACAATATAGAGCGATGAAAAACCAAGGCGCATAGCTGCCATGGAGATCGCGAACTCAACAGAAAGAGTCAAAGCTCATCAGATGAGAAACCAGAGAACAACTCTGGTAACTCCGAAGCATCAAGCTTCGAAGTAGAGGACCCATACGAAGGACCTCAATACTCACCTGACTCAGAGGGTGAGGAAGTCAACGTTGGGACCATAAGAATGGGCCCAATGTCAGTCGTCGACCACGATGACATAAATTATAAAATCAAACTGGCTGTAGCACACCAGTTAGAAAACACGGCAGACGAAAAAGTCGCCGAAGCCTTGGTGGAAGCACCAAGAAAAGACGCCTTGGGGAAATACACCAAAGTACCCAAGGAAAACAAGGACAAAGGGAAGAAGGACCAAAAGTCCATCGAAACCCAGTCCCCTTGTTTGATGCGAAATTCCGCATCTCAAAAGACGCGGGAAAATACCCCGCAAACAGACCGCTCTCAACAAAGAGAACGCTAACGGCTCACATAAAAATAGCAGGCATAAAAGCCTATGCGCTATTCGATAGTGGAGCCGAAACGGACGCTTTATCGCCGGACTTTGTCCGCGGGTCCACATCCCAATTCTCCAATTGGAGAACCCAGTCGTCCTTCAAATGGGGACGAAAGGAACAAGATCACAGATCCTGTTCGGAACAACGTGGACGTTGAGATCAACGGCCACGTAGAAAAACACTACTTCGATGTAATTAACATCGACAGATACGACGCCATCTTCGGCGCCCCCTGGTTAAACAAAAACCAGGTAAGCTTAGACTTCCGGTCCCACAAAGTGAGAACGGTGAACAAGGGCAACATAGACACCCTTGGAATAAGCGAAGACCGTGTGACGAGATCACACGGATGGAAAACTCGAGCAAGAGCCCGAGAACAACCAAAAAAGAAGCCCCCCTGACAGGGAGGCGGGATTGAAACACACCTCAGGGTAATCACAAGAAAATACCCTGAAGGTTGGCCCAATCCTAGTCCGGAAGGACTAGAACTTCCAGACGTACCACACCTGGAAGGTCTCTCCATGAACAACCCCGAGTTCGAAATACTCAGGGAGTGGTGGAGAGAAAAATTTGAAACCGTAATGGCGCCAGCGCCATTAGAAATGCCTCCCTGAGGGAAGTGAACCATCGAATCCCGTTGAAGGATCCGAACAAGAAATTTCGGGAAAACACCCCGAGATGTCCCGCAGCACTGCAGGAAGCACTAGCGACCAAAATAGATCGCTATGTAAAAGCAGGATGGTGGTATCCCGCGAACAGCGAGCGAGCATGCCCGCTACTGTGCATCCGCAAAGCAGATGGATCTTTGCGCACGGTAATAGACGCGAGGAACCGTAACTCAAACACGATCCTCGACGTCACACCAATGCCAGACATGCGACTGATCCAGGAATCAGTTGCCAGAGCAACATACCGATCAAGATCGATATGTCGGACGCGTACGAACAAATACGCGTGGATCCAGATGACGTCCATAGGACGACATTCTCCACGCCCCACGGGACGTACAACTCGAACACGATGCAGCAAGGAGACTGCAACGCTCCCTGCACCTTCCAGCGCACTGACCTGGGAACTACGAGGAGAAGTAGGCAGACGCCTACACGTCTGGTTCGACGATATATTCACCAGCACAAGCTCGGTGGAAAACCACAATAAAGCACTATTGTGGTTTCACTCGCCTAAAAGGGGCGAAATTCTACATAAGCCGGAAAAAATTCCAGCCATTTGCCCCAATCCTAGACGTTCTAGGAAGCCGAGTGGACGAACAGGGCATCCACGCTCAAGCGGATAAAATGGAAAAAATCCGCAACTGGCGAGAGCCAGTAGACCACACAGGAGTCCTAAGATTCCTGGGAATGGTAGAATATCTATCGATATTCATGCCAAACGTCAGCGGTTACACAGGACCACTGCAAACAATCTGCTCAAACAAGCAGACATTCAGGTGGACACCACTCCACCAGAAATGCTTCGACGAAATCAAACGTCTAGCATGCAGGGCTCCGATCCTGAAGCCCGTCCAGTGGAACCCACCGGAAAGCCTCTCAGAAGAAGAGAGGACCAAACTCCACGTCTGGGTCATAACAGACGCATGCCCAGCGGGCATGGGTGCATTAATTGGACAAGGCGAAAGGTGGCAGACTTGCCGCCCGGCCGCATTCATGTCCAAAAAGTTCACCAACACACAACGTAGGTACTTCGCCTACGAGCTCGAGGCACTGGGTGTCCTCGAAGCTCATGAGATGGCAAGACGACCTCATGGGAGGCCGTGAATTCACAGTAATCACGGACCACAAAGCTTTGGAATATTTCAAAGCGAAAAACCACAACTCAGGAGACACCTGAGATGGCAAGCCTTTTTCGCAAGCTTCAATTGCGAAATAAAATACGTGGAAGGCCACAAAACAAAGTGGCAGATGCACTCTCACGATACTACGACTCGTCAACGGACGAGGATCTGCATTTCGACGATTATGTGTCGGCGGACATCCACCTGGACAAAAATGCAGAAGATTATCCCCACAGAATCGAGGAATACGAAGAACTGCTACTAAGCAGTACCCTGAGTAAAAACTCAGAGAAAAGAGACTCGCAGCGATAGCCGTGAGAAATAACCCTAGAGGAAACTCTAGGGGGGAGCGCCCAAAATCTGGAAGAAATCATAACTCCAGAAGAGAACCTTCGAAAACAATTCGAAGAAAAAGACCTCATTGAGGCAATAAAATCTGGATACTTGAAAAGCCAGATCCACCGGGAAATCCTAGAGAACCCGGGGAATTTCAAAAACTTCTCCGTAAAAGATGGGCTGATAACCCGACTTGGAGAAGGAGGAACGACCCAAATAGTCCCGAAAGGGAAACTACGAAAGGAAGTCCATTCGGGGAATAATCCTCGAGAACATCCACGAAACACTTGGACACTAGGATCCAAGAAAACAGTGGAAACCCTCCGTCGACACTTCTGGTGGAAGTCGATGAGAAAAGGACACCCACAAGTTCTGCAGGTCTTGCGAACTTGTCAAACAACAAAGAAAAGCACCAGGAGAAATCCCGGAATGCTTCACCCACTCCTGACCCGGACACCATGGTTGTCAATAGCCATGGACTTCACAGGTCCATTCTGTTAGATCGGGCGGATTCGGATGACTCTGGAATGGAATTGGAGACTTAGCGTGGAAGGACCTTGGCCTCAGCGACTCATGCAGAGCGCTGTGCCATTGCTGGTTGTCCTAGGGGTCCCTAATTTCAGATCTAGCAGAGGGGAAGTCTCTTTGGGGGGAAATCAAGTTGATTTCGGACTGAGGTTACAAGTTACTATGTACATTGTATATAAGGAGGGGTCCGGAATCAAAAGGAGCAAGGGTACTCTGAAAGGGGACAAAGGGAGCTGGAAGGAGGAACAACACCGAGGGTCAAGGGTTTGACTCAATGGTGTTTCCCAAAGGAGGAGTGAAGGGCCAAGGCCCAAGGAGGAAGGAAGGAGGATGTCATATCCATACAATCCCGACCTCCGCTCCAGGCTCCCGGAACTCCGAAACTGATTCCGAAGCCCTACTTCCCTTCCATCACCTTCTCCTTGCTGACTCCCAAGAGGTTATCCACCTCCAGCTCCGACACCACCTTCGGTCTGACTCCAGAACATTCCGGGTCTGACCTCAACCTCGACACCTCCCAGACAAGCACACAACACCTATGCCCCTGACTCCG
>NW_024067525.1:0-20003 GCF_015039405.1 Cantharellus anzutake | reverse complement strand
TACATGATCTACAGAAACTGAATAGTGTCACTATCAGAGATGCAGGTCTTCCACCTAGGGTTGATGATTTTGCACAGGAATTTGCGGGACACTCAATCTATGGAATAGCTGACTTATTCTCAGGATATGATGCATGTACACTAGCCAAGGAAAGTAGACATCTGACAGCCTTTCATGCCTATGACTTAGGTCCACAACAACTGACATGTTTACCTCAAGGGTTCACTAATTCTGTAACAGAATTTTGCAGAAGAACCTACCACATAATTAAAGATATGTCGGATCGGGCTGGAGTATTTGTTGATGATATCGCAATTAAAGGTCCTCCTACCTTGTATGATGACCAGAATATTCCAGAAAATCATGGAATAAGACAATTTGTCTGGGAATATGCAAATACTTTGCATGAATTGCTTACAAGAGTAGAAATTAGTGGAGTAACGGTTTCAGGAAAGAAGTTTATATTGGCAACTCCTGAACTGGAATTAGTAGGAAGAATAGTTTCTATTCATGGTCAGAAAGTGAGTCATGGGACTATATCTAAGATCATGAAGTGGAAACCATGTGAAAATGTTTCGCAAGTTAGAGGATTTCTTGGAACAGTTGGTGTAGCCAGGAAATGGATTAAAGATTTTGCCATAATAGCAAAGCCTTTGACTATGTACACTAGAAAGCAAGTGGACAATGAGTTTTACTGGACGGATGAAGCTCAGGAAGCTATGGACACTTTGAAATTAGCGGTCCAAGAGTCTGGAGCCATCAAACCATTGAACCTTAACTTAGCAAGAGGAATTGAACCAAAGGATCAATGTGAGTCTGACATAGGCTTAGTCACTTTAGCTGTGGACAGTGCCCAGACTGGAGTTGGATGGGTTCTGTATCAAATAATGGAAGATGGAATTGAATATCCACTGGAATTTGGATCTAGAACATTCAGTGAGACTGAAGGTAGATATTCACAACCAAAGTTGGAGCTATATGGAGTATTTAGAGCAGTTAAAGCCTGCAAGCACCATCTTTGGGGATTTCATTTTCGAATCAAGGTTGATGCTCGATCGGTTATCCAGATGGTAAATAATCCAGATTTGCCAAATATGCCTATGACTAGGTGGATAGCCTATTTGCATTATTACAACTTTGAAATGGAACATGTCCCAGCTACCAGACATAGAGCTCCTGATGGTCTCTCAAGGAGAGAACCTGCAGAGGAAGATTCATCGGAATCAGAAGCAGAAATTGATTATGAAGATGATCATAACTTTGTGAAAACTCAGAATATATTGAATTACGATTCCTTAGGAGTCATTGAACTCAATGGATTTCAAAAGGAATTAGCAGATTATTCATATGAAGAATCACAAGATCTGTGGACAATTGAGAAAGTTATCTCGGTTGAACAATCCCATTGTGGAATGTTTCCCATTAGAAGTCAAGTGGAAGCGACCACAAGTACTAGTGTATCAGGATGAGATTCCAGACAGTCCTAACTGGCAAGGAATCCATGAAACCTTGTCAGGAGAAATAGAGGAAGAAGGTGTTAGACAACCATTAGACATGCCATTTGACCCAGAGAGAGAAAGGGAGTATTTTCAACCCATTATAGATTATTTGCTCGAGATGAAACTACCTAAAGACACTAATGGTAAGAGAAAAATTCTAATGTTGGTCAAAAAGTATTATTGGGGAGATGGAAGATTGTGGCGTCGTAACAGACAACGACCTCCACTACTCGTAATATTGGACATAGACAAGAGAATAGAACTATGTCAGAAAGCTCATGATGAAGCAGGACATAGAGGTAGGAATCCTACATTTAAGAACCTCTCTGATAAGGTATGGTGGCCTAAAATGTATGAGTTTGTGAAGTGGTTTTGTCAGACATGTGAGGAATGTCAATTTAGGTCCAGTTATAGACCAAAGATTCCCATTAGACCTACATATGTCAGAACTATTTTACAAAAATTTGCATTGGACACTATACATATGCCTAAGGCATCTGGATACAATTACATTGTGGATGCCAGGGATGACTTATCGGGATGGCTAGAAGCCAGAATGCTTCGTAATAAGAGTTCAAAGGCAATAGCAAAGTTCATATTTGAGGATATTATGTGTCGTTATGGTTGTATCCCTCAGATAGTAACTGATAATGGTTCAGAATTCAAGGATGCAGTAGAAACACTAGTCAAAAGCTATCACGTTCCTATTATCCATATATCGGCAGAGAACCCTAGAGCCAATGGGATGGTGGAAGTTGGTCATAGGTATTGGGTAGATGCTATGTGGAAGAAATGTGTGGGAAATACTAACAAGTGGCCAGAGTGGTTTTTCTTTGCAGTATGGGCAGATAGGATTACTACTCGTAAAGCTACAGGATTTTCTCCATATTATCTTCTGTATGGACAAGAAGCCTTATTCCCATTTGATATTTCAGAGAGGACATGGCATATATTAGACTGGCATAAAGTCAAAGACACGATTGGATTATTGGCCCTAAGAATGGAACAGTTGAAAGAACGAGATGCAAACATAGACCAAGCTTCCAAGGATTTAGCAGCACAAAGGAAACGTACTGCTGACGCCTATTGGGAGAAGCATGGTAAGGAGCAATACAAGAAGAGTATACCTCCAGGAACCATAGTATTGGTATATAAAAGCTTTCTAGACAACCAACAGGGAAATAAGGGTGCTATTCGATGGTTTGGCCCATACTTTGTAGTGGAAGTTAGACCATCGGGTGCTTATATTCTTGCTGAACTGGATGGAACAGTCTTATCTAAACCGATTGCAGCTCAGAGAGTCAAAGTGTTTTATTTCAGAGACAATAAAGAGCCTATTTTACATGACAAAATCCCAGAAGAAGCAGGGAAATGGAAAGTCATTGAAGAATGGCACAGAGGAAGACAAGAAATACAAGCCAGAAAGGAAGAGAATAATAAAATGGATGAAGAGGATGTATTAGCCGATGTAGAGGAAGAGACAGAAGACCCAGCGACGATAGACATGGAAGAACTTGAATTATCAATTGGAGAGGAAACTCGGTTTCTATGAGTCAGAAGTCAAAATAACAGAAAAAGAACAAAATTTAATAGATGAAGCAGACCATTGGAAAAGAGTGTGGGACAGATGGATGTTGCGTAAAAAGTTACAAAAAGAAGGAAAACGGATGCCCAGAATGCCAGATCCATTAGAAGAACGAATCAAAGAGGCAGCTCAAGAAACGAAAAATAAAACCGATTATAGAGACCATGAAGTACCCCCAAAAAACAGGAAAATATCTTAGGTATAAAGATGAAAATAGTTCTTGTGGACAGTTATTCACACCATCGCCAGTGAGTCTGAGATGGTTGCATACTATCAATATACGAGAAGATAGGGAATTCAAAGATTCTTCAGATGAGGAATTCGAGCAGTATCGACAATCACGAGAACCTTAGAAGAAAAAGGATCACATGATTAGTCACTTTCACAATTCAATATCATCTTAGCGCCAGCACTTGGAGAAAACTACTTGTCTCCTACACTAGTTGAAAATGGATATTTATACATTGAGTTTTATCAGTGTTATTTATTTTCGAGTCCTAATGTTTGGTACAGGTGATCATAATCATATCTACGCTAGTCATACTTGGACTTATAGTCCTTTGTATCGTTACGTCTGTGGGACCAGAGTTTTATGATGGTCTATGGTACTATGTAGTGGAATGCCCAACAGAATGGGTGAAGGAACAGTGGAATCGCATCAGGCAAAACAATCTATCGGCCTGGATCAGGCAACAACAACCTCATCAAAGGCCAACAGAAATTGCGTTGCAAACCCTGCAACCTCCACCTTTGGCACACCTCAGACCTCAAGGCAGGGTCAACATCCCTCAGCCTTTACAGATGCCAGCAGAGGATCAGCAAACCACAGGACGTATATCTGGGATTTCAATCTCATTGACAAGGACAGACACGTCTCATAAAGATGGGTATGTATCCAAGGATTGTGGAAAAATCAGAAACTAAATATCGAGACGAGCTAGACCAGTGACTGAGATTGTTTAGTTCTGAAAACAAGAGACTAATTGCATGTAAAGCTGTTAAAATATTGTCGCATGCTTGGTGAAAATTTTCGAGAAAAATCGGTAGTTGCCGAAGTTACTTGAAATTTGCGCTCGATAGCTCAGAAAACACCAGAACCAATGATCGCT
The DNA here is from genome assembly GCF_015039405.1 of Cantharellus anzutake. Lineage (NCBI taxonomy): Eukaryota > Fungi > Basidiomycota > Agaricomycetes > Cantharellales > Hydnaceae > Cantharellus > Cantharellus anzutake. The sequence continues at coordinate 15,810 of NW_024067525.1, read as the reverse complement.
CAAGAACCTCTCACCTTATTCACTATCCTAGTCACCTCACTTTTAGCAAGCCTTCTCATTGCTGCAATATGGAGCCTAGGAAGGGAATATGGAAGGAGAGAATCTCAAACGTCCACCATGAATGTTCTCGGGCTGGACAGAGCAATGCCACCTCACCCAGAGGAACACAGTGGTCAAGATGAATTGTTTGAGCAAGAGTCGGCTTCAGGCTATGAGTCATATGGTGAAAGATGGTGTAAAGATTCAGGTATGCTCTCATCGTCGAGACTTAAGTATTCACGAATGAGACATTAATGCCTTGGAATCCATCAACAAGCAGGTTGAATGGGTCTCATATGAATCTTAGTGATCGGAAGAAGGAAATGGAGATAGGGAAGGAACAGCATATCCCCTGACCCCAAACATTTCTCCACGAACCCTATGTATTTTCAGAAAAATAAGAGTTATTTTTCTACCATCACCAAAAACATAAGAAAATCCATAAAAGCAAGACTAAACATTTTCATTACATTTCACATTTTTTTTGGTATTTTAGACCAAGAAGTTGAGTCAAAAAGAGTTATAAGTTGAAGACGAGATGAACAGAAGGTGTTGGCGTGGGAAAGAAATTATTTGAATACACCAACTCGAATTTTTACGAGCACCCCCAAACCACGTTCTAAGAAAGATGGCCTCTATCACAACTACAATCACTCTTGCCATTACACTTGTAATAGCTCTCATCCTTGTGGCGATCAGCATGAGGAAAGCTATACAAGAATTGAGAGAGAAACAAGACGTGGTAAGGACATCAGACTGGAATGTAAAGATAAGCTCATAAACCAGAATCATCTAGCCACTAGAAGACCCTGTGTCTCTTCGAACAGTAAAACGGACTATCCCAAGGGAAGTACCCTTATCAGTCAAGGAGTACGTAGAGGAACTGTACAAGGAAACGGGGGATGAGAACGTTTGGAACTTATTGCCTCGAACTCCAAAGTACGTCAAGAGGTATTAGAACATGATCGATCAAACTGATCCATCAGATCATATATACCAGTGGACCTGGAGAATTTCACCCATACCGATTCTACCCTCCTGGTGACTGCATCGGACTGGAGACTGGAATTTCCGAGCAACGTCCAAAAATATTCTACATACACGAATGTGAGACAGAAGAGGAATTTGAGGAGGAATGTTGGCCCGAAGCCGAAGACTAACTTCCCTTCTCTTAGTTACACATGTTGCGGCTTGGAACCTCATGTTTCATGATCCGACAACTATATTGTAATCTTTCTTTTTCCGAACTCAATTCATTCACTTCCGCGCTTAAGGATATTCCAAAAAAAAAAAAAAAAAAAAAAAAAATTCATATATTGAATAACTTGTTGAGTAATGTACATGAAACAAGGCACGACACAAAAAGAGAAGAATAAAAGAAAGAGAAAAGAGAAACCAACACATCGGCGAATCGAATGTGAAGGGGGTTTCAAAAATTAATCACGTAAAAACGCGATATGAGAACAAGAGCATGTTACAGCGAGCCCAGTTGCCTAGGCTCAAGCTGTGACATCGAACTCTTAACGAAGAGCCAACAATAGCGGATTGAAGATATCGAACATGATCGGATGGAGCGTTGGTAATGGACTTGAGTACATGAATACAAAGTGATGACAGACCACGAAGTCATATCGCACAAGCAAAAGCCGAGAACGAGCGGTTATTCGCGCAAAATGGAGGCCGAAGGTGTTACATGACCGACGATATTGAGTTATGACGAAAGAATGAAAGGCACACGGTTATGAAAGATGAGTAATGATCGACAGGAGAGCGGATATTAGAAGAGCTAGGAGACCGACAGGAGACCAGGCGATTATGAACAATTAACGAACAACCGACGCAAACTGGACACAAATTAGGTCAAATGTAATTAGGCGGATATGAGTTTGATGATGTCCGGTATGAGGGAGAGATTGATGGCCATGAGCGTAACGGGAAATCGAAACGTGAGGAAATCGCGAGGAAAATACCGAAGTTGACGAAAGAACATGAGGAATGGCGACGAAGGAAATCAGGAGGAAAAACCATGCAGAGAGAGAGCGTCAAACAAGAAAAGCGAAAGTGAACCAGGTAGAAGGAGCAGAATCCAGGATAATGGGTCGTCGACGTCTATAAAAATGGGCGAAAAGTTAGCAGTGAAGAGGGGAGCAAGAAACTGGACTGATCTGGCTACTCACCTCTGCTACCCTATCTGTTCCATCGCGACTACTCGACTCATTAAAATGTCCTTCCAACCTTTCCTTGCTTGCTATGACTCGGTTGAAGAGAAGAAGAAGAGCAGAACGTTCGACACGGAAATTACCCGTATGTGCCACATGACCCGGAAGAAAATTATTGACTAAATAAATAATTAGTCAAACATCTTGAGAATCCTAAGAAGAGGAAGAGAGCTTCGTCTGAGGGGGCCGATGAATTGCCATTTGAAGATTGTTCCGATAAAGAGCTCAGCGAAATTCTTACGGAATTAACTCGCAAGATTCATGCGGATTGTGAGAAGTATTTGAATCCGAAGACGGAAATTCCTGCTGGTGAGCACATGTGGGAATGACCTGAGAAACAATGATTTTATTTACCTTAAATCATACAAGACATAAGCGAGAGTTCAGACCCGATGGTTATCGATTCCGAACATCGTGGATGGCAGGAACCCGATTTTACCGCTTGGGGAACTCAAATTAATCATCCCACCTTACATTCTCCCGAATATTCCGAATGGATGGTTCCAACACCGCCATCCGAATATAATCCGGAATATAAATTCTCTCCCACTTTTTCCGAATACCTAATTAAGATGATGCGCGCCGACCATGATCAGGGTTTTCCTAAAGGAGTTAAGACTGTCAGCGACTTCCTGACCAACCATCTAGTTCAGTTGGAAAAGGATTTGGACCGTGCTTGGCAGACCGCGGAAACGTGCATGGACATTATTCAAGACGAGAAACAGATGCGCCGAAATCCCCGACGCCTCGGAAATTTATTCCGACCCCAACACAGTAAACGCGAATCTATTCGAAATATCGAAGAAGCATCCGATTTCCTAATCGGTAGAATACTCCTGGAAGCCACCTTAGGCAACACTACAGATGAAGTACACGAGATGGAACTCGAACTTCGTCATGCACAAGGACTGCTTATGGAATGGTTGGGAAAGGCCGAACAAAAAGTCCGCAAGCCTCATGACAACCCCATCAATCTATGGAACTACCGCATTTATCAAGAAAGAATTTATTCGAAACTCAAGCGCTTTAGTCTTGAAACTCTCGAAGAACTTCAGCTTGGCTTGGAGAATTACCGCGATCATTATGCGATTTATTTTCCGGGAGAAACTTGGGCGAATGAGCGCGAAGAGAAATGGTGGTCCGACCATTTGACTAAATAGGGAAATTTCGTGTTTGGAAATGTGCTCGGAATCGCTAAAGAATGCTTGTACTTGTACTTCTGTGAAATTTGTCTGTACCAACTGAAATCCTCAAATCACGACTAATCACGACTCCGGTTTCTTTTATTTATTGGTGTGATTTAAAAGCGGATAAGAATTCCCAAGATCGCTGAGGAGAAAGCCAATGAGCATCCTAAATAACTATAGAAGATCACGGAATGGACCGCAAACTTATTATTTATTTATTTATTCATTCGAATGCGCTATCTTAAAGATTCAAAAGAGGATAACAGGCTCGCGTCAGATAAAATTCATAGGAAAACAGACCATTATAGAAGAGATTCTGAAGTCGCAAAAGATAAACAAAGTAAAAGGAACTAAGTAGAGTTAAAGCAAAAGGTTAGACACCATAAGGGAAGTGAAAAGACAATAAAGGCCCATTTAGCATAAATAGCGGAGTGCGCGTGCGTGGGAACTGAGGCCAAAAGGGCACGGGAACCAGCGGAACCGGGCACGGAATAAGCCGAAGGCGTGCGAAATGCGCAAGAACAAACAGATCACGTTACAACAACAAGGGAAAGTCCGAAATGCAATATCCCGGTGCAACCTAAAGCCATAATTGCATGAAACAAACCTAGATCTAGGTATTAGAGTAAATTGCAAGGGACTGCAATTGCTCAGCTGTGCCTATATGTAGGAATATAAAAGTTACAACACTAAAACAACCAGAAACCATCACAGAAAATTGGATAAAAATCATACAACCTCCACGGACCAGAAATAAAAATAGGAATAAAATCATAACTCAACAAAATGAATTGAAATAAAATATCGGAAAAGTACTGAAGAACAGAGTCGATGGAGCGAGTATCTACGCGAACTTTCAAGTCTAGGGATTAAAAGATGGTTCAGAAAATAAAGAAAAACAGCAAATAAACTCACATGAAAACAAAAACAAGGTTTCCTGTATCAAATAAAATATTAGAAATTCGTGATAACGTGGGAAAATAGTTTTACGAACGTACGAAACGAATGACAAAGAGAAATCGGAAGAAAATCAAGGCATTCATATAATGAAAAATGGTCGGGTACGAGGAAAAGATGAAGGAATTGGAAATATTTATACGAGGAAAATAGGGAAAAATATGAATATTTGTCGGTCTTAAAGAGTTGAAGTATAGGTCTGTGTTCGAAAAGATTTCATGTTAAAATCTGAAGAATTGAGGGAGAAACGGATGTAATAAGATTAAAACACACTTGCAGAGAAGACTGGCTCAAACATCCTAAGTTTGTGGTTAAAACGGATGAGCTAGAAATGTGAAACTAAAGAGTTTGAGTCCAGGAACAAGGCATAATTTATCCAGAATTAATTGTAGGAAAATGGATGAGCTAATGCCAAAGCAATCTGGAGAACCTCAAAATTAAATCTTGAAAAATTCATATCTTCATAAATAATCCTCGTAGTTTACTGTTGTTTATACCGACGGAAAGCTACACTCTTAAGCTAACAAATAACCCCATGACATGTGACCTAGAATAAAGTGAGTAAACAAGGGTAAACAAGGTCATGATGGGTGTTAGGCAATGCAATTGGCTAATTCCCACACCAAAACTTCCAGAAAGTTCTAGAAGCAGAATGGGATGCTGATCGCTTACATAAGAGGATTGCTAAGCTCAATATAAGATTACTCAGCAATGTAAATAGTAAAGTGATATGTGAAAACAGAGCCCTTAGGAAAGGTATAAAAGACCGCATTTTCTGGTCTGACCCCTCTTCCTTCTTTACTCCTCTCCCCTACGTGCTCTGGCTCATAGGTCATAAGGCGTCCTAATAAAAATTAAGTTTTATTAGTATAAGTGTGCAGTTCAGATCACATCTGAGTAAAAGTGATCAACCCTCAGTAAAAAGTTAAGAAGAAGTTAAGAAATAGTGACGTTGAGTCAAGTCAGTTGGAGTCACTCCGAGTTAAAAGTGACAAGACAGAGGTGAAACGACTGAAAATAGTAGGTCTATAGCGCAATTTTCATGTGGGACAATCAGGTAGACAAGTGAATTGAACCCTGAGAATTTCATACACACACAAATAATCAGTAACACATACAAATATCAATACACAAAGCAACCAAAACGCTACAGTGGTTGAGTTAAAGTACCAATACTAACATATAAGTATCAGAAGAAAGAACAGCCTTTTATAGGACTTCTGTTCTCCTCCTTCAGCGCACGTCGTGATCGGGCGTGAATTCCATGGGATTGAGGGTGGAATGGCCAGGCGCAGTTGGATCGGGCGCAAATGCCATGGAATTGACGGTGGGATGGCCGGACACGGTCGTGGTGAGGTCGTTGGACGATGCAGAGAGGTGGTGGGAGAGGGGGTGGGGCTACCGGGCGCGAATGCCATGGAAGCAGTGGTGGGATGGCTGGACACGGTTGGGCAAGAGCCAGTCGTGTTGACTCAGGATGTTATGGGAATGGACCTAGAATCTTATGGTCCGTGACTATAGACAATCAAACCTTAGCCCCTTCAACTTTATTTCTTTGTCAAACCCCATGCCAAGCTTTCCCACTGGGTTTTGGTGCTGGCTGGGGGATTTGTTGAGTTTCAAGGGACTTCCTTTGACCATTATGATTTTTCATATTAGATAGTTAGAAGTCATATGATGTATAAGGCAGATGCCGGAACTGTTCTCATTATCGAATACATAACCCAAAAACCTTGTACCGCAATTGTAACATCCTCACCATTGTGCCACCACTGTAAACTCAACCTGTAACCTTGGAACCATGTCCACCTCCCTATTCATCCTCTCCATGACAAAACCGCAACGAGGAGGGCATTCCCATGCCCAGCCTCCTGCTGTCCGCTCCCACCAGTCCACTGGGTGGTCGAGTGGTTACTCCCATCCAACCAGAAGTTCCCTATCAGGAACTGTAGCCTATCCCACCTCCTCAGGAGAAGGATACGGTCCAGGCAGCTCCAGGATGCCTGGCCACGCACCCGCGGGTCCCACTTCCCACGGTCACCCACTACCGTGCACTGGTCCACCAGCCCGCTTTCCCCAACAACTCCCGCTACCAGTACGCTCCCATGAGCGCCAAGTCACCGATAGCCACCAACTGGATGACTCCCTTTGGGAGTCCCAGTATCCCTCGCTACCGGTACGCTCCATTGAGCGCCAAGTCACCGCTAGCCAGACACTCCCAGCACACCCGCTACCGGCACGCTCCCAGGAGCGCCAAGTCCCCGTTAGCAGACAGCCAGGTGGCTCCCTCAAGGAGCCCACATCATACTCGCTACCAGTACGCTCCCAGGAGCGCCAAGTTACCGTTGGCCGACACACGGGTTGTACTCCCATACCCTCATCCTATTCTGCTCTCCCTCCGATGGCTACGCAGCCACCTCCATTAGTGAGCCGAACAGCTCAGGCTGGGTTCCCCGGAACCCATTCCTGTAACACAGGAAAGGCACACGTCGCAATGAGCTGACGTGGCGTTTCTTGGGTGCTACATGACGCAGGGGCGGCTATGGCTACTTGGCGCTCAACGGGCAAGTGTACCGTGCATGTGGACGATTGATGCTCGCTGAGGGAGCGGTCCATGGCTGAGTCACCGGTGACTTGGCGCTTGCGAGAGCGTACCGGCAGCGTGGGCGTTTGAGGTTCCACCAGGGAGTGGCCCAAGTGCAGGCTAGTGGGTACTTGGTGCTCGAATGAGCGTACCGGTAGCAAGGGTGGTTGGCGCTCTCTGAGCGTGCAGCCCGGGGGACAAGAGTCTGCCCGTTAAGGAAAATGCCAGGTGGCAGACCTGGGTCAGGAAGGGTGGGGTGTAGGAGGGAGATGGCCTTGCTGACGCGTTCGAAATGTAAATAAAATTCAGCGAATTTCCTGATCAAACATTCCAAACCCAGTCGAAAGGTACTTAGCTTCGACAGCCCCAGAGTCGCCAAATGGCTGCAGAACTTCCTGCCTGGGTCTATCTCGAAAGAACCCGACATATACCCAAATAACGATGTGGTTTGGGTAAAATCGCATGATGCTTGCAAAATCGCATTTAACTCTTGGGCAGCCTCCAGGGTAAGGCGGTATTTGGGTAGAAACTCAGTGGTCCAGTCGATAACCAACTGAGCCTCGATGTTTCCTGGACCCAGTCGCCTCCATTCTTGCAGTAGGTCGAGAGAGGGACAGGCGTGGTAGAAGGACAGGTGTGAGAACTCGTCCACTGCATGCCGCATTTCCTTCACCATGTAACGATACTCGGCAGCCTTGAGGGCCTCAGCTGCTGAGTTGGATGGGGTTAACTCCTGCACAGAAGCCCGCATTGTCGGTTGCTGGTCAGAAGCGGAAGCGGCTGCGACACCATTGTTATAAAAATGGGGCCTAATTGGCCCATTTCTATAGCGTCCGGGTGCAGGAGGGGGCCGTGACATTGAGAAGATGTTACAATTAATGTAACAGATGTTGTAACAGTGGGGTTTACAATAACATGGACATCAGGTGTTTTGGGTGATAATAGTTGGTTAGGTTGTTATTATTTACATGTCACGTGATATTGTACTGCGTAGAGCCCATAAGAGGCTAAAAATGGGAAAATCCCATTTCCATAACAGGTGGAATTAGCAACAGCTATTGGAAAGTGTCAGGGACTGGTCCAGGGTCGAGAGCATCCAGGTATATCACCCAGTGCTGAGGGCCTGGTGGGGTATAAAGCGGGCACGTATGGCAACAGGCCCAGTGCAGGCAGATGTCCCTGAAGTGGGAATGGTGAGAAGAAGACTGCTTCTCTGGTTCCCACTGTCATATCCCGGATCTTCCGCCTCCCTCTGCCTCCCTCCACCCTATCCCTACACGACTCCTATGACCTCCACCAGCCCTCCCAATCTCTCTCTGCTGCCTCTGGTCGATGCCAACAGCCCTAGGACTACCTGACTCTCTCCCACTCTGCCTCCCATCTATGTCTGCATCACCTCCGGACCTCCACCACCATACCTCCACCTCCTTGGACCCTTTGTTCAAAGGAGATGTGCCTGCTTGTTGTTGATAAATCTCAACTTGCCTATCCACCCCCCTTCCCACCTCTGGTCTCCACACCTCCGGTACCTCCCCATTCCTATTTTACCTCCGGTCTCAATAAACCTTATTGTTTTATCATTTGATATTTTCTACAACCCCAATCTTCCAAACTACAACTTCTGGGCTCTGGACATTTCCAGACACCTTTTCTCTGTAGCTCCCTGCTTGTTCATAGACATTTCCAGACCTTGCCATTCAGTTGGCTTTTAATTCTCTCACTCCACAAACCTCAGACGTAATTTGGGCTTTTTGCCTATTCCTTATTTGTCTTGAGGATTCTTTCTAATTACTTCCCCTTCCCCTTGGTAACCTTTGTTTACCTTTGGATCCAATTGTTTCCACTATATGTACATGCATACCTGTCAGGGGACGACTCCCAGGTCCCCATGACCCTCCCCTATGGTCCACAGCCTACTGGTGTAACCAGCCCTATCCAGGGCACAACATACTGTGGGTAAGAAGATGAGAAGGAAGCTAACTTCTCATCTTCCCACAGTGGCCACCATATCAGGAAAACTTCTGGGGATACCCAGAAGTCACATGAAGGAGTAGGAACCGGGCCCAGAGCATGTGGCATGTGGAGCATGCACACATGCAGGAAGTGTGGCAGGTGGAAGCGGGTCTGGATGCAGGTCCGGGTCCGGGCTAGTCAGGGTGTGTGCCCTGACAGTACCCCTCTAGTAAATAATCCCCCCAGTTATAATATAAACAGTCTTGAGCCCTCCAAAACCTCCTCCAGGACGTCTATCATGTCCCACTTGTCTGCTGCTCCAAAGAACTGAGTAGCAGGCACTCCTAGCCAAAAGAATCGCGTGACAAACAATTGACCCTCGCTAATGCCTCCTTCATTAAGTAGTGAGGGGGGGGGCATCCGGCCCCCTTCTGCTGGTGGCCTCGGTTCCTCCGTCGCCAGCCCCCCTGACAAATTGGGGACTGTTAGAGACCAGAAGCGAGACGAAGGAGTTGTCTCCATGGTGGAGGGCTTCGGCCTCAGCGACTCAGACCAGGAGCACTGTGCCAAGTTACACGTCCATGCCCTAATTTACTTACTGGCAACAAGAACTAAAAAGGGGGATCAACTCTAGTCGATTTTATCACTGGGGTGTAACCTATCTACAAGTTAAGTATATATAGTTACAGCAAAGGTGGGCCCATGAATGATGGGGCCAAGCAGAGCAGAGCTAATGGGGTTAAACATTAGCTGACTGAATATTACCGACAAGTCGGGTTATGGGGTTAGTGGGATGACAGGCTATAACCCAGAAATGGACAGGAGGGATTGGCCCAAAGGTAGACTTGCAGGGCAAGCAAGTGAATTGCCCAGCAGGGGTGGGAGTGTGTTAGCAGATGTCAGAGCTGTCCAGAGGCCTTCAGGGTTCCATACTTAGGGAGGCATAGGTAATATATTGAATTGAGGGGGTGGTGACCATTGAGGGAGTCAGAGGGGATTGCAGAATATGGGGGCTCCAAGGTTAGTGATGAAGGAGCAGAGGTAGTCCAGAGGGATCGGAGGTAGTGGAGGACGATGACCATAGATGGATATGACAGTACCCCCTTCTTAGGCCTGAACCCTTGAAGGCCCAGAATTAGTAAGGTGAGGGGAGCTGTACTTACAGAAAAACATGAAAACAGAAATGAGGAGTGGAGAGAAAGGAGAGATGGGAGAGGAGTCGAGGTTCCTAAGGAGCTTCAGGAGGCTTGTCTGGGTACTGAGAGTGGAAAGCTTTGACGAGGTCGGAGGCATGATCAAGTTCGCTGGCAAGGAGCCATTGTGTCTCCTTGTCAGTCCCTTCATAGCCTAGCCACTTGACCAGGTAGAGCAACTTGTTGCATCTATGTCAGTCGATCTTGGAGTCGAGTATCTCCTCAATCTTGAACTCCATTTTGCCTTCAATTTCTATTGGAGGCGGAGGTGGCTGGTGGCGGTTCAGAATGATGTTTGGGATGGAGGGTTTGATCTGTGAGACATGGAATACTGGGTGAATGGCTTGCATGTTTTCCAGCAGGCAGAGAGTGAGGGAGTGGGTTCCAATGCAGGCGATGATCTTGAATGGGCCAAGGTTTTTCTCAGAGAGCTTCTTGGAGGGTCAGGTGGAACGGAAATACTTGGCCTTTACATAGACCGAAGTTCCTACCTCAAAAGCTGGGGCAGGACTCCAACGGGAGTCTGCCAGGCCCTGGTAACAGATCTGAGCATGGTGCATTTCCTCGCAAAGGAAGTGGTGGAGGGAGTCAAGATCTACCGAGTACTCTTGGGTGCGTACTGATGTTAGGTCTCGCTCCGGGTGAACAGTGATGTTCAGATGGTAGCCTTTGTTGGCGAAGAATGGAGAGACGTTTGTGGTGGCATTTGGAGCATTGTTGTATGCGAACTCCACGAGAGGTAGGAGTTCGAACCAATTATCCTGCTGGTAGTTACTATAGATGTGCAGGTACTGCTCGAGCATCTGGTTCATCCATTCAGTCTGTCTGTCTCCTTCCAGATGATAACTGGAGGTGAAGTGGAGGCGGATGTCGAGGGCCTTACCAAGTGAACAGAAAAAGTGGGAAACGAACTCCAGACCCCTGTCAGAGGTGATGTGGGAAGGAACTCCATGATTGGAGAACACATGGAGGAGGAATAGCTTGGCCAGTTCCGGAGAGGTGATGGTATTGTGGGTAGGAATGAAAATGCACTGTTTGGACAGGTGGTCCACGATGACCAAGATGGAAGTGAATCCGGAAGAGGAGGGTAGCTGTTCAATGAAGTCCATTGAGATGGAGTTCCAAGGACGTTTGGGGATGGGGAGTTGTTTCAGTAAGCTGTAAGGCTTGTGACAAGGGACTTTAGCATGGGCACAAGAAGTACAGGAGGACACATAGTTCTTGATGAAGGTACGGATGCCTGGCCAGGTATAGTCACAACAGACTAGCTCCAGGGTCCGGTTTTGTCCGAAGTGTCCAGAGAGCTGGTGGTCATGTTTGTCTTGCAATATGTGGAGATGAAGATCATTGGAGTCTGGAACGTAAATGCGGTTGTCCAGCCTCAACAGGCCTTCAGCATCAATGGACCAGCAGGAATTGGGGAGGTTGGGGGAAGCGAGATGAGAAGAGATTGTGGTATCGGAGGAGAGGGAGGCTAGAATGTGTCATATCTGTGCATACCTGACCCCAACCCAACTCCTGGACCTCCTCCTTCACCACCTCTGGAGTCCTGCCCTACCGCTGCCCATTCTGATATTCACTTTCGGTCCTGGCACCACACCTCCTCTCACCTCCCATGCCACCTCCACTCCTCCATCCCTCTCCTGTCCTATCTCTGTCCGCTCCAATACTCACCTTGGACCAAACACCACTCCTCTCACCACCCTCCTCCCACTCCCCTGCTCCCTCCTCACAACACCTCCACCCTTCCGTCATCCTCCTACTCTTCTCCCATCCACTCCGATACTCACCTTCAGACCTGACAACTCTCCTTTCTGCCACTCCTTCCCTCTTCCCTCTCTCCTCTCTCTTCCCTCTGGTCCTCTTCCACTGACCTCCCACCAAGTTACAACCTTCCGCCGCTGTCCTGTACTTCGTACTCGGACACTGCTCGTACCTTTGCTCTGAGCCTCCGTCATAGCTCCTACCTCGGACTTTGACTCCACCTTGGCCTTAGTCCATTGCATTGGTGACCTCATACTATGTAAACACCATTGCCAATATTCCTCAGACTTTCAACCCCACCTCCGTAACCTCCATAAGCTCCACAACCTCCAAGCTCCATGGATCACCTTCAGCACTTTCGCCACTTGTAATGTATCTCTCGCATTTTTCCCTCATCCCTATTTGGACTGCTGCTTCTTCCCATTCTAGCCAGTTAGTCATCATCCCCACTTCCCCTCATCCTCCTGCCCATCTGGGCCTCACCCTCCTTACCTCCTTTCGGACATACCACACGTTCTGCCTTATGACCTTCGGTACCGCTCCACTTCGGTCATCCCTTTGTTCCCGTTCGGACGCCTTCATTCCGATTCGGATCCCCTTTGTTTCCTCATGCTTTCGCCCTCCCCATTATATATATCGGTGCTTGTACATACTTGTTTTAGGCTTAGTCTAAAATCAACCTGAAATGCCCCCTAGAGACTTCCTGCTCACCTACTGTGAAATTAAGGACCAAATGGACAAACAGCAATGGCACAGCGCTCCGCTTGAGTCGCTGAGGCCAAGGTCCCTCCTTGCTAAGTCTCTGGTTCCCCTTCGGAATCATCTGCCCTTGCCCAGTTCTAACAGAATGTCTTGATGGAGAGCCTCTGTGTCGATGAGTATGGCTGCCCAGATTACTGTGGCCATTAGGAATGTAGCTCATAAGGACGCAGTGAGCTGCTCTGAAGTGAAGACTGGTTGGAAGTTCTGCGGATTGACACAAGCGTAGTGCATATCCCCTTCTTTGGGATAGACATCCCAGTGTCTAGTCACATCTGGTTTTACTCCAAGTCTTCTGGGATGGAATCGGACAGTCATGTGGAACTGGGAGAGGAACTCTGACCAGTGTCATATCCATCCACAGCCATCATCTTCCACCACCTCCGACCCTTCCGGACTACCTCCGCTCCTTCTTCACTAACCTCAGAGCTCCCGTATTCCGCAATCACCTCCGCCTCCCTCGATGGTCACCACCCCTCTTTTCAATATATTACCTATGCCTCCCTAAGTATGGAGCCCTGAAGGCTTCCGGACAGCTCCAACGTCCGCTAGTGCACTCCTGCCTCCACTGGGCAATTGTGAGGTCTTAGGGTTGCTCAGCACACAAGGCCGTAAGTGATACAAGATGGTGTGTAAGCGGTTACCCGGAGGTTCCCGCTTGTCCACGTGACTATATGTATCTAGTTTACATGTGACTCGGGGTTCGGGGCTATTGCCCTGACATTCTCCCCCCTTGCGTTGCATTTGCGATGCATACAAGGTTGATAGTGAATAGAAACAGAGTTTTAATAGTTGATTTACATTGAGTTTGGAATTATCAATGAGTGTTTCTGTTGTCGCCATTTTTTGTACATGTTGGTGAAAGGAAGAGAGGGGGTTTAAGAAGTGAATGAGTGTGGGCCGTTACTTTGAAGTGAACGGCAATACATTGGTATCGCAGGGAGAGAAGAAAGAAGTGGTGGAGTTTGTCAAAAATAGATTTCGACCCAAAGGTTGTATGTCTTTGGTGTTCCTCACTTGTTCTGTGAGGGTTCGTGTGTAAGTGGTGTTTACACACGAGCAGTGGTGGGTGTGGGTCTTTTGACGGAGTGGAGATTTCCGCAATTGTTACTTGTGGTTCCTCGCATACAGTATTGTGTGCGGGGCCTTGAGTTGGGGGGAGGTGTTTTCACGGGCACCTCGGTGGCATATTACCGTGTCACTCTCCCTTCTCTCAAGGGTGGATTCATTGCCCCGGAGGAGGGTTTTCCTCCGGGTTGTTCATCTGGACATCCGATTGCTGCGTCGGATGCGATGACGTAGCCTGGGCTACATTGTCGGGCTGTGGGCTCGACGAAGTGGGTGCTCCCTGGGTGGGAGCGGGTTGTTGTGTTCCTGAGCTGCTTGGCTCAGGTGTAGAGTACGGTAGGTTTACCGTTCTTCCCGTGGGGAAGGATGGTCGTTGGGCTGGTTGTCCAGCTCGGAGGCTTGCGTCTCTTTCCCGGTATTTGGAAGCTTTCGCTTCCCGTTCCGCCGTTCTTGCGGCACGTTCCTCAGGAGTCCTGAGTGGTTTGAACTGGGACTTTAAGTAGGCAGCTTTGCCTAGACTTTCCCAGGAGATTTTTCCCTTGTTCTCCGGGGAACCACACCCCCCGCGAGTCTTGCGATACTCGGGAGTCCCAAGAAGTATTTCTCGGTTTCCTTCGCTTTTTCGCAAAGGGTTCTGTGTACCTTGCCGCTTTTGAAGGCGGCTTCAGCCTGTTCGTACCAGTGTACGAATTCTTTCCCACTCATGCTTGTCCACCAAGCGTATGCGGCGTCATGCGCCGCTTCTGACCCCACTATTCTCCTCATGGGGAAGTTGGGGTCGATTGTTATGTCGACTGGAGCTTCGACTTTGCCGAACTCGTTGAGTTCGGCGGTCTCATATAGCATGTGGACACTTCCCTGCAGGGTAGCTTGCCCATAGGGTGCTGAGGTACTCAGTGGCCGCCGCCTCTGGCAGTGGTCCCCGTTTTAGGGTCTGCCGTCGGTTGCCTACCGCTCTCCCTCTTCCCCTCGACATGGGTTTGCCCCTCTGAGGGCGGGCCCTTATGCAACCCGGACAGGGTCGCCTGCCCATGGGGTGGCGGGATAGTCGGTGCCCCACCCCTTGATGCGCTAGTCCCCATTTGGGTCACGCCTCATGAGGCCCGGAACCGTATCCCCTCCCCTGACCTGGGAGGCCCCCGTCATGATGGGTTTGGCAGCGAGGTCTGCCAGTGCACGTGCCTCTCTGAGCTCGCGTTTCAGTAATTCGATCTCCCTTTTTGGAGATCGACTTCTCTCTCTGCGTCTTTCAGAGAGTCAAAGATGCCCTCAGCATCTCTTCGTGCTCTGTTGTATTTGCGCCTCCAGTGGGCGCAATGGTCGCAGGCATCTTCTGACGCCCTCGAGTTATCAGACTGTGCCTGCTTGGACGGTCTGGACGAGAAGCCGCTGTCGCTCCCTCATCTCCCTCCTACGAGGGACTTCATTTCTTTCAGCTCCTCACGGAGCTGACCTGTCTGAGCAGCTACCGCTGACGCGATGGCTGATTCCCAGCCTGCATTTGGCTGGGGCGTTGTTGGACCTGGGCCGAATTGGCTAATCCAGGGGTTGATCTGGCCAGGGAAGTTCCCTGGGGAGTATGCCTGGGGCTGCAGCAGCAAATGCTGCCCTGGAATGGCGCTTGTTGCGCCATTGGTGCAGTTTGCACCGTGTATGGTTGGAAGCCTCTTTGGGGAGGCTGGAGGTATGCGGTGCCTGTTGGCAATGCGGATGGTTGATGGTTCGCAGCACTCATTTGTGCTGCGTGCGTCGTGTAATCCATGGCGCTTATCTGCGCCTGGTGTTGTTGTTGTTCCGGGGAGCCTTGCTCCCCGGGTTGTCGTATTTCGATATCCGCGGTTTGTTTGGATCGAACCGAGGGTTGCCTCCCCCAGAGAACGACATTTCGTCGTTATGTTCTCGTGGTGGTGGGAGGGGTTTTCGTTCTTGCGTGCGTGGGATTCGCCGCAGTTGTGTGTTCTTTTGCACGTGAGCCTGTGGTTCACGTGGTCTAGGCGAGTTACTTGCCTAGCCCATGTGATTTCTAGTACATGGTGTGGCTGTCCGGGCGAGTTACTCGCCCAGAACTTTCCCACGCTCTTGGCTGT
>NW_024067524.1:0-20004 GCF_015039405.1 Cantharellus anzutake | reverse complement strand
GCCTCAGTAGGTCCATCTAAACATAAGCTTTGATGGGCTGTATATTCAACGGGGTAGAGGTAAAAGGCTACCAGGCCTTTACAACTACTCCGAGGTATATATATGTAATTTACATATCTCGGCACAAATAAATAAAGAAATAACAGCATCACTATAATCGGAATTATAGTGAAGTAAGGTTAATCCCTTACACATACCCAGTTGGAGTTGGTAATCATATGTTCCACAAGAAGTAAAATTGCATGTTGCTGTGCGCATCCACAAGCTCCAACCAGGTACGAGTCTGTGCTTTGATTCACTTGAGACCAACTCAAATCAGTCATGGACTGTTGACCTGACCATTTGTGGTTAAGTTAATAGTCTGGCTCAGTCCGGGTGGTTGAAGGAGCCTTCCATTCAGACTCAGCATTAATCAAACTGCTGTTTGGTTTACAGTCCATGACTGATTGCAATTCGGCCTTGAAGCAAACTAGTATGATGTGGTACTAGTGCTACATGCATCCCTTTGATCTGCGCATCACCTAAACACAAGGTTTTTAGTGAGCATTTTCAGTTGCCCATTGCATGGAGCTTGACTTATACACCACGTCAACTAACATCGATTTTGTGGCAGTTCCAGACTGCTTTAGTTGCTCTCATCCAAATTGGTGCCAAACCCCAAGTTGGAAATTGGAGGTACGACCCAGGCTAGTCAGCCAATTAACCTGCCCTATCAAGGGGTGATTTTTACGCTTCAAATAGGGCCTAAATGGCCTATTTCAATGTGGACATCCTAGGACGTCCTGGTGATGCAGCTTGCTGCCAAAAATGGACTGTGGGAAAATCTGAGGATGTCCTGATAACTATGTGCCCCACAATGTTAGGGGAAGTTGTACATATGGCTATTTTGTCAGGGCACACACCCTAGCCCGGACCCGCTTCCACCCGCTGCGCTTCCCACATGCGTGCACGCTCCGTGTGCCGCATGCTCCGGGCCCGGTTCCTACTCCTTCATGTGACTTCCGGGTATCCCCGGAAGTTTTCCTGATATGGTGGCCACTGTGGGAAGATGAGAAGTTAGCTTCCTTCTCATCTTCTTACCCACAGTAGGCAAGTTGTATCTTACTTGCCTTCCTATCTATTCATCTTCTTACCCACAGTAGATTGTGCCCTGGATAGGGCTGGCCAGACCTGAGGCTGTGGGCCATAGGGGAGGGTCATGGGGACCTGGGAGTCGTCCCCTGACATATTTACATAAATAGTAGACAGGAAAATGGAAAAGATAAATCAAAATTATCGAAATTAGGGCTGAGGTGGGGGAATGGGCAATGTTTCTCAATGATTTTGAGCATTTATACTTTGCTGTGGTGTTTTCAAAGGAATTTTTAATGCTTATAAAGATTTTTGAGATTCTACAAGCCATTGTAGATAACCATTATCTCTGGTATGTGCAAGCCCCTTTCCCACGCACTATAGGTTGCTTGAGAGGCTGGCATCTCTGTCAAATCTCCACCGATTTGGAAGATTCTCCTCTTTCCATCACTTAAAAGTACATACAAGCTCTGGGTAAGAGGAAATTTATAACAGGAAGAACACACATGTTATGTCACATGTAAGCATATATATTACCACATTCAAGTTCTAACATGTGTTGTCATGAATATCACCGAACATGGATTGCATGGGAAAAGGGAAAAGGTCGACATCCAGAGTCTCTCAGGAGTCTTAAAAATATGAAAAAATATTGTGAGTGCCCGTGGAGTATACTTTTCTTATAGTACCAAATTTGAGAGAAATCAATGGCAGGTTTGTCAATATATTCGCAAATTATGCCAATTGATGGCCACACAATGAATAAAGTTGATGATTTCCACAATGGCTGCACTAAATCTCCCCGCTACAGCCTACTTCGATTCATTTTGATTACAGCTTTCTAATGATACAAAATATGTGGAAATCGACGAAGAAATGGGGGATATATGGGGGAAATACTGCTGGAGCAGCCTGATATGAAAGAAGGTCAACACGAAACCAAACCGTCCCCTTTCATGCCTTTTTTTGAGCTCCAATAACCTCTCCTCCCCTTCAGCTTTCCATTTTATTCAAATTGGCCCAGTGGTTCTTGACAGGTGCTGTCAAGTCCATGTGAGATTCAGCATGGTGTTGAATGGACCACATGCAAGAATCTCTACTAATATTGGTCCATTCAGCACAAAAATTTTTCATGATAGGAGAAATAATCCCACTCTATCGATTGAGCATAAGAAGGTTTGTTTTAAAGGCGTAGTTGTGGAGATCATGGGGTAAGAAGTTGAAAGTTATGTTATGCATGAGAATCCTGCTTGGGAACTGAAAATGGTTTCAGAAAAATCGAAAAAAATTGGAAAAGAGCGAGTAATGTGGGTGGGAAATGGATGTGAAAACGGTGGAAAGACTAGGCCTGTGTGCTTTGTAGGCTACAGCATAAAATCCATAAAAATAGTTATTTTGTCGTGCATGAACTTTTCCCTGTAGAAACAAACAGAGATAATATGCCATGGTAGCTTCAAGAACATTTCAATTGGCTTTAAGAAATGGAAAACACTAATAAAAGAAATTAAAAAAGACAGAACAATAAGAAAGTGGCCTGGAAACCCAAAATTGTGTTGGAAGCCTCAACCGCTCCTCATAACCGTGCTAACCTTACACCATTCAACTATACTAAACCTTAGCTTTCCAACGCAGCTGGTCTCATTCAAAACGATGGAAAAATGAGCAAGATAGTATGGGAGGAGCGGGGAATATATCGTGCATTTCCCCTATCTCGCTGAATAGTGTCAGGGTTCAGCACCCTGCCCTAGGGTGCCCCAGACTCCCCAACCAATCCCTTCCTTCCATTCCTTCATTGTTGCCTTGTTGTTGCCTTTCTGTGTTGTGTATCCGCGCACACGGGATAGCGTGGGAACTTTCTGAGCGAGCAGCTCGCCCAGAATGTTCCCACGGGTCACAGCCACAGTTCTGGGCGAGCAACTCGCCCAGAACGTTCCCACGCTTACTGGGCACTGCCACCTGGATGTTCCCTCCAGGTCACACTACACAACTCTAAGAGCTGTATAGTTGTGGGCATGTGACCCATTCCTTTATATAGCAACCATGCGGGGAGATGAGACCTTTACCCTTCTTCTCATCCCATGCCCCGCATAGGCAAGTGTATATATTATCTTCCTTTTACTATACATCTCATGCCCCGCATAGTGTGAGGACAGGTT
Source organism: Cantharellus anzutake (assembly GCF_015039405.1). NCBI lineage: Eukaryota > Fungi > Basidiomycota > Agaricomycetes > Cantharellales > Hydnaceae > Cantharellus > Cantharellus anzutake. The sequence continues at coordinate 16,777 of NW_024067524.1, read as the reverse complement.
AGATGGGGGCTGTAAGGCCGGTTGGGGTGCCGGCCTTGGTGACTCCTCAATCCTCAGGCTGTCGATAACGTAGACTGTATGGAGCTAGTATTCGACAGGGGGGAGGAGAAGAGCAAAGCCCCTTTCCCCGACCCCGGACACTATATATATATACAGTTGTTTTACATTGTTTATTACGAAGAGTATTAAAGAATAAATGAATAAATGAAATGCGCGCAAAGCGCGCATCATCCCATCCCTGTCCATCCCTTACAGGGGCTGAGGTCAGGGAGCCTCCGAGTCCGAGGCCGGGCCCTGACAAATAGTAGTTCAAATGTCCTCAAAGTTTGCGCACTGCAATACATGTCTTCAAAGTAAACTTTACATATTTTCTCGTATTTTTTCGACATCTGAGACTCAACCATTTTCCATCGGGTTTTTTGCAATAAATTCCTCTAAAATTCCTCTTTATTTCGTATTATTACTCCAACTCATGATTCTGCAATTTCTAGGATGCACACAGCTACAGAAGTGGATAGCAACAGACATGTGACTTCAGTTTGAATTACGGACATCCCAGACGGAATGTTTGAATTGAAAGTGAATTCTCAGGACGTCTCAGGATGTCCTGGGATGTTCCCATACAAAAGAGGCCTCTAGGCCCTCTTTGAACGTCCTGAGAACCCCCCTCTATAGGCCTAGATATCGGTTGTCCAAGGTGTACGACCTGTATGCTATGGAGCTTTACCTTTGTGCTAACATGTTCAGGTTGTATCTTCTTGTCCAGTTGCCGTGGGGCTCAGGCCTCCCTCTGAGCCAGCACATCACCCTCTCTCTCCTCTGTCTGTTGAGTGATGCTCATGATGTCCTCAAACCTTGTTCGTCATTTTGTGATGTTATGTTACTCGCGATATTCTCTAGAGTTTGAATGAAATCAATATCAATGACAATTCAAGGAAATGTGATATTCAGCAACGGATAGTGCCAGGATCAGCTGCCATTATGCACGCATGCCCCCAAATTAGGTCTGTGATATTCTGCACTATTCCTGACAAATCGGCTGCAGGAGTCTGCACTGTTCCTGACCTTTTCTGTAATCGAATAGTACTGCACAATAACAGAGAATATTACAACTATTTCTGTACTATTCGGCCCCGGAATAATTCTCCTCTGAACGCAGTGATTTGAGAAAAAGCAAACCTAAGGTGCACTAATATAGGTCACTACAAACAACATCCTATGTTTATTTGCATACTATCATTGTGTATAGAGGAAAACGTCCCGCCACTTTTAGGCTTGGTTGCCGACCCTCACTTCTTAGATAGCAATCAACCGTCTGAGTGCATGCACTGGTGCACTGGTGCACGGAGGTGGTTTTACAGAAGGAAGTAAAAACCTGTGAATCCGATATTTATTTGTTTGTTTTTTTATGTAATATCGGGTTCAACTAAACCAATTGGACTACGCAAGAAAATAATGACGTATAACTCATCTTCGCCCATGTGGTGATGCTCTCACGTCGAAAACGCCACCTCGCTCAGATACCTCATCTCATCATCCTCAATAAACATCGTCTGTCTCGCAATCGATCCGTTTGAGTGCATGGTCGGACTAAGAGCCATCACAAAAGCTGGAGATCGAGATCGTGTATCATTGCTCGGGTCTGCCTTCTCGGTGTTTGAGAGTAAAGTAAGGAGCGTCCGACAGAGGGATTTTCGAGGCCTGACCGGAGACGATGCAATTTTGGACCAGGAAGGCGGTGCGGACATCGAAGGTGATGGGAGCGACTCTCCACTGGAACACCATTTCAATGGGGAAATCAATAATGAAGGCGAAGGGACGCACTGTGGCACGGACTGGGCCGACAAAAAGATTGAACCTGAAGAAGAGCGAGATCGAGTTCCCGAAATGGGAGAGGAGAATGATGATTCCCGTATGTCTGCATCCATAATGCCAATATCCAGGATCTGCCAGTCATTCGATGATCGCTTCTCGTCGCCACCTGCGTCTTTAGAATCGATAGACACGCTGATCCCGGATTCCATCGCTTCAGTAAGCTCAACACCACCGATCTGAGCTTCAATCGGCGCTTCCGCCGAAGTACCCTCATCCTTCCACATCTCAGCAGGCTCATCAACAATAATTATGGGCGACACAGGCGTTAGCGGGCCCAGAGAAATACCCTCAGCAGAAGGACTTGGTGAGATAAGATCCTGAGAAGGGGTGCCATTCAAAAATGGTGGCAGGGTAATTTCGTGAGTCATCTCCGGGAGTGACGCAGGTGGAAGCGAAGGAAGGGAACGTGACGGAGACAGAAACATTAACCTGTTCCTAGAAATCGTGTTGGTATCGGTGAGTGCTGGGTTAGACCCTGTGGGAAGAGTTGAAGCTCTGTTCCGCGAGGATTGGTTGCCTGATACTGGGGGGGTACCATTGACATCTAAATGGCGTCCGGTATCGGGGAACCCGGCTGTGATGGTCGGGTGCAGAGGAAGGGGTGCTTCATGTGAAGAAGGCTTTGCCAGACGCAAGAGGGTGGCGGTGCGTCGCATGAATTTCTTCACAGGAGATTCTTTCGCTGTCTGGGGCAGAACGGGAATACCTGGGGAAGCCTGGATGGTAGGGAACGAAGGAAATGATTGAATCCCAAAATTAAATGTTTTCCTCCCACCCTGAACGTTAGCGGATGAAGGGGATGAAGGTGGGACATGTTCCTCTATGCGGGAACGTGACTTGGAACGTTGCTTTGATCGGGAAGGAGAGAAGGTGCGTTTAGCTACACGAAGGAAAGAACGAGATGGGGAAGGAGGTGCGCAATCAACCATCCGGTAAGATAGTTCTGGTGGAAAGAGGGAGGCGGAATCAGACTGGCCGTCATCTTGAATGTCTTGATTCGTTGCCTGTTGGGAAACGAATGGCTTTGGACGCTCTTCAAAGGGGCTGCTGGTGTCTGTATAAGGAGAACGTAAATGAGAATGAGGATAGCGATGGTTCGCGAAATGTGGCGTACTAGCATCCATGATCTCCTCTGTGGGTGCAGATTGGCGTAGGTTGTCGGACGTAGGGCTGGGGGAGGACAGTGAGGAGAAGGAATCGTTTGCAGGGAAAGTGAATTTCTGAATCATGACCATTGGCTCGGCTCACAAGTGGGGTAGAAGGGCTTGGCAGAGTAACAAGAAAGATATTTTTAGTTACAGATACGAAGTGAGAAGGGAGATATGTTAACCTTGTACGAGATGATGATGGTAAAGGTAGGAGGATGAGAAGAGCACTGTTGTGAGCATTGATCGACGCATTTGGCTGCAAGCGAGACATGAGTCCACTTTTTGGAGAACTAAATTGATGAGACCCTTGCTCCAACCCTGATCACGCGGCCATGAATGCTCCCTTTACAAGCAACTCTGTGAACAAATATTATCACATTATAATATGTAATCAGGTTCTGATCATCGTTACCTGGAAATTTAAGCGATTATCGTAACCAACACCCAAGTTTCTCGCGAGCATCCAGAATGCGCAATTCGGCGCCGCCACACTAGGCATTGTCGAGTAGGCGACATCCGAATACAGCACGTACCATCTCACCGCTTCTGGCAGTAATATAACGTTGAGCTGCGCACTTTCGCCGGCCGCATGTGACACAGTTGTGATCCTCGATTAATGAAACAATAAGAGTAAAGTCCTCCTCGGTTAATGAATTTTCATTCACGAGACGTCGCAAAGAATCCCAACAGACGCCCAGGGCTCTCGTGCCAAATGAGAAAGAGTCAGTTCGGGGCTCCTCAATTGTCAAGTCAACAGCACTCACCCCGCCGGCAACTTCCGTTGAATGCTCATCTGACCTCGAACACGTCGACACCTTCAGACGCTCATTTTCCTGAGCATCTGCTTTCCATCTACTTCTCCATCTTGCTAATATATACCTAGGCACTCGCCTCAGGTCGCGTGCTGAGCCTATCATGGCAATGCAGCGCTTTCTCTTGCTATCGCTTTGGGTTTTCTCCGTCCTAGTGTCAGCACTCCCAAAACCAGACTTAACTGCCTTCAAAAACCTTCCTGATCGCATATTCTACTTTGAGGATACTTCCGTTCGTTGCTCACCCCTAACCTAGGACACAAACTAACTGCTTGCACACACTTCCAATTTAACATCGCGATAGGTTGTACTTTATCATGACCCAACCGCCCGTATCGTGTATATCTCAGACAATGAAGGGAAGTCATGGAAACCTGCCCCAGGCGTTCCATCAGGCGAAGCGGTTGGCTTCATCGAGCATCCTTTCGATAACCGGATAGTCAGTTCCCCTCCACCAAGCCCGCCGGTCATTTCTGATGTTTTAATTCGCCCTAGGCCTTCATTTTGACCAAGGGAAAGAAACATTATAAGACAATGGATAGGGGAAAGCTATGGCAGTCATTCGATGTCCCTGCTGACCTGTCTCTCAACCCCAGACCGTTGTCCTTCCATGCTGGCAAGAAGGATTACATTCTCTATCAAGGTAGAGTATGTAAGAGCACCCTTCCGTGGTCCAAGACGTGCGAGGATGAGGTATATCAACTTTCCCACTGCTATCTATCACTTACCACCTCCATTCCAGACATTCTATACCCTCAATGGTTTCCAAACATCCGATTCTCTCCTCAAACAGACCTCACAATGTAGCTGGGCCCATTCCACGAAAGATATCCCGGCTACGACCAATCCAAACCTCACCTTTTGCGTTGCCTTTGACAAATCAAACACTGGCGGATTCTATAGCATCAGTTCCTCTCGTCTTTTCTCCTCGGACGACTTTTTTGACAAAAACCAACAAATTGTGGATTTTGGACAATTAAATCCGAAAGCGAGTCGCGGTGTCGTTGGATTGGGAGTTGTATCCAAGTTCCTCATTGCGGCCGTGAAAGATGTCACGGGAGACCCATCAGGTGTCAATTCCGAGATGAACCTCTACGTCTCCCTAGATGGTCATACATGGGGTCATGCCAAATTCCCTCATGCATCCACCTCTAAACTCTTTGAAAATGCGTATACCATCGTCGAAAGCACCACACATTCACTGGCTGTGGACGTCTTAAACCATCCCTCCAGTGCCGTAGGAACACTCTTCGTATCCAACTCCAATGGGACTTTCTTCACTCAGTCGCTTCAAAACACCAACAGGAACGAATTTGGTTATGTTGATTTTGAAAATATCTATGGAGTAGAAGGCGTCGGACTGGCGAACATCGTCACGAACGTGGAAGAGATGGAACATTCGCCTCGAGCTAAGAAGATCAAAAGTATGATCACGTTTGATGATGGAAGGTCGTGGAGTTCCATCCAACCTCCCACTCATGACGAGTCGGGCAACCCGATTCCATGTTCTTCCAAGGAATGTGGTCTGCACCTATACAGCGTCAGTACGCCGCACAATTTGGGTCGTGTATTTAGCACACCTGCGCCCGGATTCGTCCTTGGTGTGGGTTCTGTTGGGTCGCATCTCGCGCCGTATGATGAGTGTGATACGTTCCTGAGTACGGACGCAGGTGTCACTTGGAAGATGGTTAAAAGGGGCGCGCACAAGTATGAAATTGGAGATAAAGGGAGTATCATGGTTCTTGCGGACGATGAAGAACCTACCGATTTTGTTTGGTATAGCTGGAATGATGGGAAGGATTGGTCAGTCGTTCGGTCGTTTCTGCCGTCAAGCATTATGTACTGATGGCTCCTCTCTCTTTTTCCTATGTCCCGATTTACAGGGAAAAATACAACCTCGGCGCAAAACTTCGCGTTCGACTTCTTACGACCATACCAGATTCCACATCTCAGAAGTTCATCCTCCTCGGCACACTCTCGCGACAGGACCCTAACATAGGCCAAGGCCGACATGCGATTGTGTTCCTCGACTTCGCCCTGATGAAGAAGAGGAAATGTAGCCAGGACGACATGGAGAAGTGGATGGCTAGAACCGCAAAGGGGAAGGAATGTTTAATGGGTCATAAGGTGCGTGGATTACTTGAAAGTTTGCTCCGCGTTCGGAAGTGAGAAATGCTGACACTGGATTATTGTATAGCAATGGTATTGGCGTCGAAAGGCCGATGTGGACTGTTATGTTGGAGACAAGTTCAGGGATCCAGAAGAACATGAAGAGAATTGTCCGTGTGAAGAGGAGGATTATGAATGGTATTGCACTCGAGCCTGATTGCACGTTTGACAATTAATTTCTTCGCAGCGACTACAATTACGTCCTCCAAAATGGCAAGTGTGTTGCTGTTGGACCTGAGCCAATCGGACCAGGTGTATGCAAAGGAGAATCTCCGAACGAGAAGTACCTGGGTTCGTCTGGATATAGGCTCATTCCTGGAAACACATGTACCAGAGAGGGAGGAGTGATACTTGACAAACAAGTCGAGAAGGATTGTTCTCAAGGTGAGTTCTTGGCGACAGGTATCTAATAATTATGCGTCAGCGATTACTGAATCCCGGTAGCTCAACCCCCTGAAGGGAATGTCACACATCAGACAGTAAGTGGGATGTTTATAATTTCTCATTACACCTGATTAGGCAATTCCTTAGTTCCAGTTCCCTAGTCGTATCACCGGTCACTGGTGGTTCAGAAACTCCCAGGCACGTCACCTCGAAGATGTATTCCAGTATTCAAAATACTGACCCCTTCAATTCCATCAGACCATACTGGTGCATCTGGAAGACGGCGAAGTCTGGCAATCCGTCAATGAAGGGTATTCGTGGGCACAGCCGCGCCCCGGCGAGAAGATTCTTGCCGTTTACCACCACGCCTATTCCAACGACCGTGCCTATTTAATAGGGAAGGATAAGATGTTCCTCACAACTGACCGAGGTCGAATGTGGACTGAACTCTCTCTCCCTCTTCCCCCGAATATCTTCCGCCTTTCTATCATCCATACCCACCCCGATCAGAGCGATTGGCTCATTTACATCGGTAGCGAAAACTGCGAGACAACGATTGGAGACTGCAAAGCTGTAGCGTTCTACAGTACAGATCATGCGCGACATTGGAAGCGTTTCGAGACCTACGTTGTCAAATGTGGATGGGCGAGAGACCACAAACTAAAATTGGACAAAGAACTCATTCTTTGCGAATCCTTTAGGGATAAGAAAGGGTCGCAGAAGAATTTTGGATTCATGAACCCCTTGCAGCTTTGGGCCGGGCAGAACTTTTATCGGAAGAAGACCCTTCTCTTTGATCGTGTTGTTGGATATGCTAAGTTCTCCGAGTATCTCTTGGTCGGTGAAGTATGTGCATTCTACCCCAGTGCGCAGTTGTCATACTCAGTTACCCCTCATTGCAGGTGGGAAGCAATGCGCTTGACTTGCAGGTGTCTTTGGACGGACTTCATTATTCGAAAGGTCTTTTCCCGCCATCTATGCGTCTTGATAATCACGTTCGTGGATTCCTCGTCGCTGTTTTCCACTGTACTCAGATCCGCCCAGGCATACACGGTACTCGAATCGAGCACCAAGTCCGTTTTCCTTCACCTCACCACCTCCGACAAGGATGGTGCCGAGTGGGGGAACCTTCTTAAGTCGAATTCGAACGGGACATACTATGGCCTCTCACTCGAAAATGCCAATCGCAATCGGGCGGGATACGTTGACTTTGAGAAAATGATTGGACTTGATGGTATTGCAGTGATGAACATCGTCGCTAATCCAAACGAGGCCGCTGTCACGAGAAAAAAGAAGCTGCAAACCCGCATCACTCATAACGATGGTAAGTCCCTCTGTTGAGGATGAATCCGACACTTGCTCACATTTTCCCCCAGGTGGCACATGGAAGCCGATGACGCCGCCTCCATTGGACTCCCTCGGCCAACCTTACAAGTGCAGTAAAGTTGTAAGTACTCATCGTTCATTGGTTTGCCATCCAAGATGTCCAAACACGTTCCAGGGATGTTCCCTCCATATTCATGGATACACCGAACGAATTGACGCTCGAGCCACCTACAGCAGCCCTTCCGCCATTGGCCTCATGATAGCGGTAGGGAACGTTGGTGAACATCTCGTAGACTACAAAGATTCCGATACCTTTCTTACACGCGATGGTGGTTTCCAATGGGAGGAGATTCACAAAGACGCGCACATGTTCGAATTCGGAGACTCAGGTTCCGTTTTAGTCCTCGTGAACGACGAGGGCCCGACAGACAAAGTCTTGTATAGTACGAATGAAGGCACATCGTGGAAAGAGTACCAATTTGGGGATAGCATACGTGCAGCAAGTATCGTCACGATGACTGCGGAGACGAATCGAAAGTTTATCCTCTTTGGTCACACTTCTGCTGGAAAATCAGTTGCTGTGCATCTTGATTTCTCCTCGATCACATCCAGACAATGTGCGCAACTGCCTCTGACGTACGATCGTGTTGGTACTAAGCTCACATACCCTCCAGGTGCGCTCAAATTAGAAGATCCGGCACACGATGACTTCGAACTCTGGAGCCCGAGTGAGGAACGTGAGGAGCAATGCCTCTTCGGACGCCAGGTACGCCCTGCATTATGACCCATAGCACTTCATTCACGAAGATCTTGTAGACACTGTACCGTCGAAGGTTGAGAGATCGTGATTGCTCCGTGGGTGACCAGGTCCAGAATCTGCAGAAAATTGTGAAGAATTGCCAGTGCATTGAAACAGACTTTGAATGGTAGGAGAAAGATTTGCCAATCCGTGTGTGTCGCTGATGGCCATGTTAGCGAGTTCAATCACATTCGCAATAGCACGGGGCAATGCGTTCTCGCTGAAGGAGCTGCCCCGTTACCCCCAAATCTAGAAGAGATGTGCTTGGAGGACCCTGACTTAGATTATTGGCACGAGCGTACGGCTTACCGCAAGATTCCATACTCTACTTGCCAAGATGGAGCAAGACCTGATTGGGGGCCGGCTCACTCCTGCGGTGGCGTGCGCGGCCGATCTGGCATGTTTTGGCTGTCTATTTTCCTGCTTCCGTTCGCCATCACAGGTGTCGTCACCTATTACTATTACCGACAAGGCGGCTACAGAAGAGGGTGAGTTGTCTCCCTCCCAAACTATATTCTTTTCTGACCTAACATCACTTTAAGCGCCATCCGACTCCCCGACAGCATGCGCGATGATGACTCTGAAGAAAGCGGTGTGTTATCGACCATTGCCTCCATTCCTTGGTTCGTGATGGGCCTCGCGGCAACAGCATGGTCTGCAATTGCCAATTCACCAATATGGTACAGCGTATTCCCGAGACAACGCGGATACCGACACGTACCCGTGGATGAAGATGCTCGAGTACTGCGGTTCGATGATGAGGAATAGAGTGGCGTAATTTTACTTTATGTTCGGCCATCGCTTTCGATATCCATGGACTTGTGCATTACATCTAATGAATGGTACTGAACAAATATTTGCGTTAAGTATTCATACAGGACTCTCGTTGACGAGAACAGTGATGTTCCGCGTGTCAGTAAATTACTGTGAGTGTATTGACGACCGCTGCCGCACTTTTGCTGGGAAATAGGTCCCCATCCAATAAGTGTCACTATGCTGCGGTGTGCAATACCCGGGTCAGGCTCTTGTTCATAACATGACAGTAACCTGCCTAGCATATGGGTACAAACAAGCCTAAATGTGAACAAGTATTGGAAGGCATCGAACTAACAAGCTAGACGACTGAAGCTCCCCTCATACGTATAAAACGAGGGTTGACTATATGTTGTTTGTTTGTCATAGAGGCTGGAGTCCTGCCTAGGGTTGACTATAATTTATTCCTCCATCATCACAGCCTCCCATTCTTCCTGGCTATGCTCACTCGAAGGCGTCGATACCCCGATCCATTCGTCATCTTGACTACCGATTGCACACAGATCCTCGGGATCCGTTTGACTGGCCCCCTCCTCCATCTCGTCGTCTTCGTCCAACAGTGCGAAAAGAGCTTCCTCAAGTTGAATGGTTTCGGTCCGCGGAATTGGGGGGTCAAATCTCGTTTGCACCTGCTGAACTACCTCCATCCAATTGAGACACTGTTCGGCAGGTACTGTGTCAGCTTCAGTGGGATCTACGTTCACAAGCTTCGTGAGATGAGGGAAAAGATTAGTAAGGAATCCGGCTGTTTCCGCAGGAGAGTGACAAGGAGGGACGCCAACTCCTAGCTCCGTCAAGTTAGATACCAAGTACCCCAGTTCCATGGTATAAGCGAGAGGGTGCTGGATAGTATGCACGTCCTCCCCTGACAGGGGTACATGTAGCGTGCGGAGGTTCGGACAAGCGGATGCGATGATAATCAGAGATTCAATCGTCAAAAATGAGGATGTGAACGGATTGCAGGGTAGAACAAGGATCTCGATGCTGGGCCACGCCTTCGTTAGTTCAAAGATAGTGTTTTCGTCCACGGCAAAATCGATGTCACCACCCCCACTGATGGAAAAATGCCGCATATCATTGAATCGGAACAGTGGAAGCCAATCGTCTGATATCACTGCGACCCCTTTCCCCTCCCCGGAAGTCCTCAAGGAAAAACGTTGCAGTTTTGGCCCAACATAGCTCATGCAAGCGAACACCTCCCCGACGAAGCGAGGGGGCGGGCCGTGAGAACAGGTGATCTCCAATGATTCCAACGCCGGTAGACGGAACTGACCCAAAATGGCAGTAATATCTCCACACGAGCCAAGGCAATGAAGATGCCTGAGGGAAATCAGATCTTGTAGGCCATATGATTGCCCGGCCCATCGGTCGTTAATTATCAAGGTTTCGAGAAGGGGCACCGAGGAGAGCAACCCCATCGCAGCTTGCGGCATGCCAGACATCGACACGGTCCGCAAAGAACCTTTGTTGCGAGACACGATGATCTCAAACCAGCTCAATTCTAACGACGTGCTCACGCCCACATAAGTAGATGAACCGTCCACTTCAAGTTCCCGCAATCCTTGAGTGTTCTGGGCGATGTCTCGGCAAGCGCGAGAGTCCACACGAGCACCACGAATGGATAACTTCTCGCATCGCGCGATGAGCTCCCTTGCCAATGGACAGTCGAGGGATGCGCATTCCGATACCTGAAACTCCAATTGCGTACAACCAGGGAACAGCAGGTTATTGGGGAAGAGTCTGAAAAGGCGATCCAGCAGGTCAAGCGCCCACAAGTCATCGCCTCCAATGCGAACGCCAGTTGCTGAAGAAGACGACTCTAACAGTTTGTCCAAGTCGGCGAGTGAGGGAGTCCGGCGAAAAAGGCTGAACTATTGCAAAAAATAAGACCTAGTGAACTTTCATAATGAAAGGAGACCGACTATGTCAGCAAGCTCTGGATCCCAACTAACATGTCGGGAGGCGGCAGGGTTGCTTTCATCATTCACAAGCCCATCAGGAAGAAGGAGCACGAGTGTGTTGAGTTCGATGCAGGGAGTCATCCTCTTAACCGGAAAATGTTACGCAGGAATCGAACTTGAAAGCTAATGTAGATGTAGATGGACTTACCCATAACCCAGATAGTCCTGAGCTATGCGCCACTATTCCTTTTCCAGATGCAGTGCCAGTGCCTCAAGGCAACCCTGAAGATTTTGAATTGACGCCTTCGTATGTGAACCCAACGTTTGAACCATTTCAATATTCGTCCGTTCCATACATTAATGGTGAGATGGACCACGTGATATCGAACTGGTCGGATCCGGAACCAAATTCACATCCGCTCCTCATCGTTTGCTGCATTCCTCGCCCCTCCACCCTAATGGTAAGTACTGAAGAAACGTTATAGGCATTATCTATGCCAAAAGATGCCCACTGGACTTCTCTGGGAAGAAGTCTCGTTCTAAATGGGCTGGATGGCATCTTTATTCTATGGATGCGTGCCTCCAGGCGCTCACTTCTGTCGATTTTCTGATATTAGGCATCCACTGAACTTGCCCCAGCCTATGCCGCTCTCATCCTTGCCGATGACGGGATTGAGATCACTGTACGTTATCCTCCGGTTTCTGGATTCAAACCTGTTCTCCAATGATGCTTCATCCCAGTCAGACAAGCTGGTCGCCTTACTGGGGGCTGCAAGTGTGAAGGTCGAACCGATTTGGGCCACCCTCCTTGCAAAAGCTCTCGAAGGGAAAGATGTCAAAGAGTTACTATTAAACGTTGGGTCAGGAGGTGGCGCCCCTGCTGCTGGTGCTGTGCCTGGTGCGGGTGGTGCCACGGCTCCTGGTGATGCCCTGGTAGAGGAAAAAGAAGAGGAGAAAAAGGAGGAGAAGGAAGAGTCCGATGAAGACATGGTAGGTCCCGTCTCGTCGTGCAACAGCCAAATTCTGAAATTGCGTGACAGGGTTTCGGGTTGTTCGATTAATTGCTCTTCTTCTTCCCGCCATTACACCCCCCTATGCCTTGCGCGCCCCACACTGCATGAAGTCCTATTGGAGTATCAGTTTTGCCGTGGTTTGATTAGTCCTACATACGTACGTATGTGTAGATTCCGTCCGTCCCGCCCCACCGCAGGGCCTCGGTGGACTTAGGCCCCTTACCTAATACATGGTATCCTCAAAGTCCAAATTCAGGGTTTTCGATAAAGCTCTCCAGATCCCTCCAGCCGATGGGTTGTCGAATGCTTAGCTCGAAAGCCTCTGCTTAGACTGCTCCATGTTCAAAGGTTGTGCATTGTGATTGTGAAATTTCCCTGGGTTATTTTGCCCATCTCAGACCTCCTTGGACTGTTTGCCTTGCGTCATCGTCGAGACTGCTCGATTCGCTGGTGACGTCGGCATCCACTGAGTGATGGACTGGGAAATATCATTGGAGTACTCTTCAGCTTGTGGTATCTGAATCTGACAAAATCAATGTGGGCAATATTCCGGGTACGCTTGAAAGAATAACTCCGCTGCCTTGTCCCTCGCAAGGCCTTTCTTCGTGCCTGTACCCACAAATGTGAGCCCTAGGACTGTAATACTCATCAGAAATATCGTCAGATCTAAAATGACCCCGCCGTACTTCTCAGCATACAGGTATGAGTGATCCGGTTACTGGCTGACATGTGTTGTGACTCTTCCTGCATTGAAGCAAAGCAGACCCGTCTCATCGAAATGGCCATGATTCCATGATGTCTCTGGGGACGTACCCAACTATACTGAAGGTGGTGCCGTTGAGCCATGCTATTTAACAATATCACTGGTCTGTCTCGTGCGCCTATCATTGAAGTAACTCAATAACAGGTGGCTGGTATGAAGGACTTGATTACTCATAGCTTCACTGTGGATTCCAACGGGTCGTTTTTCTTTTTTAAAAAAAAACGAAAGCACACACGCTGAACGGACCTCGCTAGTTTTAACGGATCCGTACGGAACCTCGGCCGAATGGCCGCGCGGCAACCGAGTTTGTGTAACAAGCGCGCGGTTCTGTTTGCGTCACAGCGGCAGTGCATGTCAGAGTCACGCGCACTAGCTTACCGATCGATTCTCAATGCTACAGCAACGAATCACAGATGAGAAACCAGCGTTCCTTAAAGCCTGTCTATGGGAAAAATCAAAACTGTGGAGCCCACGTCTTGCACGTCGACCTCTTAGAATATGTATGCTAATCGCGAAATAACTCAGCTTCACGTTAAAGTGAACTGAGGGGGATGATAATGCGAAAAGGCGAAAGTTTTATAGAAAGAGATAGGGCACCAGCGCGTAGTGCGCCAGGCCAAAGAGCAGTCGGACCCGACTCAAAGCGGGATGTCAAAGCGAAGAAGAATAAAGGAAAAAGAAGTTACAACCACGCCACCTTAAACCCATAATAGCCGTATTCCAACACGACCTCGATTCGAATTCTTCTCTGGGTCGCCCGCTAGAAGAACGGCAATGATCCTTTTGACCCTGTCCCTATTCCGCAGTGGTCCCATCTCACGCAGTGAATACACCGCTCCCAAGGTGGGACACGAAGCTGCATCCCAGCCCGTCAATCCGTTAATCGTCACCCAGGCAGGCTACGGTTCCAATAAGTATATGATGGTACGTCGCCGCATAAGCACCAACCGCCCCAAGAACCGAACAGAAGCATGCGAGGCACTCGATATCATGAAACACTGTTGTTAATGCTGCTTGAGTGACCGTCAGGGGGGGATGAGAAAGAAGTGGGCGTGTGTTCGCGGTGAAGTTGTTTCTAATGAAATAGGAGCTATCGCGCGTAACTCAGTCTCGAAATAGAGAACTAGTATTAAGATGTTTACCTATCGCGCGTAACTATAACATGAAAATACAATGAGTTATGCGCAAACACAGATAGGAAAGAAATGGTATCACCTCAGTCTCGAAATAGAGAACTGAGGGAGGGAGAAAAATTACGGCGTCCAGCGTAACTTATACGACTGGAGCCAATATCGCTTAAAGCGATTGTCAGTGACAACTGGCGATATAAGACAAAGTAAATTGGGAGCGCGTGGTACCGCGACTCTGAAACAAAAAGGTATAGTCGTTGTTAGTCACGACGATATTAAGTTAAAATAAAAGCTCCCCAATCCACGCTGCAGCTCGGCTGTTGTCGATGAGCGTTGATATTCCAACAGTTTCCCAGGACCTAAGGACATGCACATGTCTGTAACCAGCCGCTTGATTTCTTGGCTTCTCCTTTGGCCCTTGCGCGCGCGGTGACGGAGGCCATCACGGGAAATGGCCTTGATGTGCTAGCTGCACGAGATCATTGACACATGATCCCCATGGCCATATACAACAAGCTCTGTTGCGCTCGATCACTTTTCAGGGTATGTGATCTAGCTAGGTCTGCACTCGTTTTGAGACCAGTGCACTTATACACTATGTAACCAAACAGTGTCATTGAGTGGTGCATCGATGTATGCGAAAGGACACTGTATCAGACAAATTGTCACCTACTTGACAGGTGAGATTGTTTGCAAGGCACAATATGCTTAGCTGATGACCGAATTCGGGAACAGTCATGAGAACGGATTCGTTTCGGACAAATCGAGGGATTCAGGGGTCACACCCCGTCGGAGCGAATAAACAAGCGCGCGGCCATACCCAAAACCATCATGACTTTGATAACAGGGAACGCATCACTTACTGCAAGTGATGCCATGCGCGTCCTATTGGAGTTTCAACGACGCCACCTGGAAACTATGTCCCTAAGACCCATATACACGCCACCTTCCAGCCACAATGCTAGCCCGACGTTCCTCCAACTCTCACTTATCATGCAACCTCTTTTCGATTTTGTTGCATCGCCCCTACCAGATGACGATCAATATCACCCCATCCAATCAACGTGCCACATTTTGTTCGTTGTGCCATGAATCAACAAGGGACATGCCATCCCATGAGTTCGGTGCAACCATTGGTGCGGGTTCGTGTTTAGAGAATAATAAGGGAAACGACATCACTCAATCACGGGGCCGGCGATTATCTCCCCTCCGTTAGGAAGAAATGTACCCAAGCGCTCCCGCACAAACCCCTCCCTCCACTCCCATTGTGCCACCGAACCTCGAGTGGGCCTTCACGATGTCCCACAACCCGACACAAAATTGATGAGTGTCCCAAGGAGATGAACGAGATGCGTTCCTCCACAATTGGTCCGCCCTGCGGACATACCCCGTGTATGAAGGGTCGCGCAACTATCGTGATCATGGCACGTATGAGTGCTGTTGTGCCAGCCTGTCATACATATCGCATGCTGTATGACTTGGTTTAGCGAAGAGGACATGTTATCCCACCAGATCACCATTTCCGACTCGGAATTACTGCCATCGGATATACTAACACACTGATGTATCGGTCACCTGTTTAGTTTTGTGTGGATGTAATACAGAATGGTGGCCTACCTGTCACAGCTGTCTTAACATTAGTGAGTCCGTGAACTGTGCTAAACCTCTGCACATAAGTACATTATGTAAGCAGCACGGCGGCAACTCCAGGCTTTTTTCACCTATTTGATCATTGCTTCTACCTTTTGTTGGATCATGTTGAAATCGTATGAGCAATGCGTACAACAGACTATATATCTCATATGTGGTTGAATCCCAAACTTTGAATGTCCTCATGCTGCACAAGGGGGGCGTATCAATGTATTCCCAAGGTAGTTATGTGAATCCAATTGCGCGTATGGCCCGAGCCCCCAAAAATGACGCAACCACTTCTACACCTCGACATGATCATCCGGGTGTTGATGTTCCCCGATGTTAACAATGCCTACAACAATCACGAAAAATCTCCTCGGCCAAACCAACAAGACACATCTCAGCCTTCACAAGCCACACTACGACTCATGCTGAAAGATACATTTGACAACGTATTCACAGTTCAATGGGTCCATACACGAGCGAACAAGGTCAAGGGCTAACAGATCGTTACATCATGGAGTCAGCGCAAAGGAAAACGAACTCTCAGCATCATTCCATCTCTGGGAAGGATGAACCAAATCAACTACGCCAGATGTCTATCATATATACCATTCTCTCACTCTTGTTTCCCTAATTTCACCTCTTCATGTCCCAGTCAAATAAATTGAGGCTTACGATCCTCAGTAGCTTGCGTGGCCGCTTCGACGGTCTGGTCGATGCCACCAGGTTGGTCCGTCGTATCCCAGATTTCTTTGACATGCTCATAGCGAAGCCAGCGGTCGCTAGGCGTAAACCACCAAGAAGCAATAGCCATCACGGTGACAACGCCAAAGATCACCCCAGCCTGTAGAGGTGAAGGGATCATTATCATGCTGTTGGCGTGCAAAATGGGTACGTTCGAAACTTACATAGTTGAGGTTTTGGGCCGTGACGGGAAATACGAAAGGCGAAACCATGACCTATCAACGAAACAAGGCTGAGCACCATTTCACGCAAGACCCTGATGACC
>NW_024067523.1:0-20273 GCF_015039405.1 Cantharellus anzutake | reverse complement strand
TGGAGAAAGAACTCATAGTAGCCCGCAAATCTTGAGGGTCAAGCGAAGCGAGCTTGATGAATATCGACAAATCAGTGAGACTGTTAGCGGCAATATATCAGCGCACACCGACGAGAGAATTTCACGTTTACTTACGAATTTCCGAAGAGCTTCGCTACCGTTGATGTAACACGTTCAAAGCGATGAACAGATTACAGAGGCAAATGTCCAGCTTAGTCAGGATCCCTATGCTGACGGTAAGGCTGTATTTGGACAAGCCCACAACAAGTTTCTGTGCAAGAACTAAGAGCGAGAAACAAGCACGAGGGGGATACCTACCACTACAAGATCGATGAGGAGACCAATAATGTCGTTACATTTGTTCCCATGGTCATGAGTCAGGTCAATCTTGATGTCAGCTAAAAGGGCAATGGCGGAGTCAATCTCGGAAATGATTTTGAGGCAAGGTTCGTGAGGGTCGTTCTTTCCATCTAACAGCAGATATCATCACTGAGCCCAGCGACGGAGAGCAAGGGAAACGTACCTAGAAGGTCAATGTAGACGATAACCTTGGCATAGAGGTCATTCAACCAAACCCAAATGTCGATTTCGTTGCATCCTAATGTCTCGACAGTGACGAAGACAGAAGACAGAATTAGCAGGTAGAGGTAAGTGGGAACGCTGAGGCATCATACCAGCCGAATTGCATGAGGAGTGAGTTGGAGTCGGCGTTGATGTCGATGTTGATGTGTGCGAAGAAGTGGTCGGGGAAGGAGATGTGTGGTGCTCATGGCCGCAACCTGTGCCACCGATGACAAGGCAGAGGCGGGCATCAACATTGAGCTTGTCAAGAGTGGCGTCGAGGTTGGTGGTGGACGTGATGCCTCCAGTCGAGCCGACAACTCCATCCACAGCAGCCTTGACGTTAGTATCAGAAGTGAGGCCAACGACGGAGCTGGGATGGCAGTCTTGAAGATGGAGGTGAGGAAACACGCGTCGAAAGACTGAATCAACGCGTAAAACACGTACCTGAGCACTTCCTAGCGTGCGGTGGGATCCCGACAGGAGATGCAATAGCGGAGAGCGGAGAGTACGCGACGAAAGCGAGGAAAGGGAGGTAAGAGAAGGAACGCATGATTAAGGATTGTAGGGAGGGTAAGTTGGATGGGAGGATGAGCTGTGGCCAAGGTCTCTTCAGAACGTGAAGGAATGTCTGAGTTCTCTCGATATGAGGGGGCTCTTGAGGAAGGGAAAACAGGTGGGGGATCATCCCCGCTGGTACTTATACGTTTCCTTTGGAGGACCCCCTGAATAGGTGGGAGATGCATCCGAGACAATTGCCCAAGATCCAGAATGACAGCTACAGCAAGATCGTGCTGAATAGATTCAAAGCACTATGGCACATCCCGTAGGCTTAACAAACTTGTCGCATTTCCGAACGACGACCACATCAGAAATGGCGAAAGCCATGCAACGTGAAGTGTGTCCGAGAACGGTATGAGCATGATACATGTGACCAACAGCAAATTTCAGATGGAAGACAGGTCCGTTGCACTCCAAGTGATGGCAAGTTGTTCAAGTCTTGTCGAAATGTCGAAATGAGAGCCCGGGGTCCCCTATGTCGGCTAGCTTTCCAAAGGCACAGCACTCCATCGCTTGAATCCTGGAGCCCAGTCCATCACACTTGGCTTGCCCCCCAAGCCGCCACTTTTATTGCGTGTTTGCGGAAAAGCCATTCATTCAGTGGGATGCCTAAAATTCATAACTTCCCACGGCCTGAATCCCCCACATGTCTTCAATTGGGCGTTCCGTGCTCAAACAGCGTGCTACTTCGACTCTCCGCCAGAATTTCGTATTGTTCCTCAGAAGGACGTCGCGGGCATGAGATACGCTGCGCTTATATGAGCCTCGCCTCTGCGATACCATGTCATACCTTCCTAATCAGCCTCGTTCCTGCTTTTCCCGAACTAAGCAGTCGCAATCCTCGATCAAACTATAGGCTCCCTCATCTGGGGGATCTGAATGTCTCAAGTCCAGCCTAACAGAGACTGGTGCGTCCTCAAGTACCTCTCAATCTATTATCGCATTAATTATCCATCCAGGTGGAAAGAAGTCAATGTATATCAAATATACCCCATGTCCTTCAAGGACTCGAATGGCGATGGCATCGGCGATATCCAAGGGATCATATCGAAACTAGATTATTTGAAAGACTTGGAATAGACGTTATTGGCTCAGTCCTATATATCGGAGCCCAAATTTGATATGGGCTACGATATCTCTGATTACTGTTCCCTCGATCCCCGCTATGGCGATATAGACGATATGCACCAGTTATTGAAGGCGATGAAGGAAAGGGGATAAAGCTTCTAATGGACCTCGTCGTTAATCATACCTCACACCTGGTGCGCGCTCAACAAAGTATACCTATTCGAATTTCGAACCTGACAACCGCATAGCATCTTGGTTTCTCGAATCTAGCAGTTCGAAATTGAGCCCTAAGCGAGACTGGTACATTTGGCGCCCCCCGTATAGATGGTCTGGGAACCGTCATCCTCCCAATAACTGGGATGCAATATGGGGAGGTAAGGCATTTCGGTTTTTCTTCTACTCCACACACATTGTCAGGCTCCGCTTGGGAGTGGGACGAGAACACACAGGAATATTATCTTCATCTTTTCTTGAAAGAGCAACCAGACTTAAACTGGGAAAACATCGAAGTCCGCCGTGCCGTGCACGAACTCATGCGCTGGTGGCTCGATAAAGTCTCAGGATTCCGTGTGCGTTTCTCGCTGTCCCCATTCAATGGGGTCTAAAGCTGAGACACTTATTTGTAGATGGACGTCATCAATCTTATTTCCAAACCCGAAGGCTTACCTGACGAGCCGCTTGAGAACGCTGGATTTACCGTTTTCCCCGTCAGCATCCCGAATGGCCCCCGAGTACATGAATTCCTTCGTGAAATGAACGAGGAAGTCATATCAAGTACGTTAAACACACCATCCATCCATTCCCCGGCACGCTCAACCTGTTTCTGTCCTCTAGAATACGATGCAATGACGGTCGGAGAAACCCCCTGGACACACGACCCCGCCATCCTCGCCCGATACGTAAAACCATCCTCAAAAGAGCTCAACATGGTCTTCACCTTTCACCACGTAGACATAGATGGAGGTGTCGAAAATTCTTGGAAACCCATCCCCTGGAAACTCTCCTCTTACAAACAAATCATCAACAAATGGCAAACATACATGCATGAACACGAAGGATGGAATTCAATTTTCATTGAGAATCACGATCAAGGGAGATCAGTGTCGCGTTTTGGCAATGATTCGGCCGAGTATAGAAGTATTTCTGCGAAGATGCTGGCTGTGGGTCAGATATGTCAGGGAGGAACGATCTATGTTTATCAGGGGGAGGAGTTGGGTATGGCCAACATGCCGCCTTCATGGGGGATCGAGGAATATAAAGATGTGCGACTCAATCATACTGGAAAGCGTAAGATAACTTACTCGTCCCACCCCTGTTTCAGCTTCATTTATTATTTCGCTCCCATACCAGGATTCTCGAGAAACGTCGCGAAAATTCAGAGAATCCAGACATGTCCGATATCCTTAAAGACCTCCGAAAGAAAGCCCGAGACAACGCCCGGACTCCAGTCCAAGTGAGAACAGACCTTCCGATCAAATTCGATGCACAAATATCACTAACTGGTCTACTTTCCGATTTAGTGGGACGATTCGCCGCACGCTGGGTTCACATCAGAGAATGCAACCCCCTGGATGAGGGTTAACGATGACTACACTCAGGAATGCTACCCAACAGATGAACGATCCAAACAGCGTACGATTCTTCTGGAAACGAGCGCTAGCATTCAGGAAAGCTCATCCAGTCCTGGTACGTGGGAATTTTGTTTCACCTCGACAAGAGCATCTTACAAGACGAACTGATCTTCAGATCCATGGAAGTTTCCGCCTCATATCCCCCGAGGATGAAAGAGTTTTCGCAATCGAGCGTCAACACGGCGATGTAACCGCTATTATAGTGATCAACTTCAACGGCATCAATGTGACTTTCCTTCCCCCAAGACAGCAAGATTCCTAAAGGATTAAAGCTTCAATTGTCAAATTACGAGAACACGGACGAAACACTGGAAAACACATCTCCAACTTTGGTCAATCTCAGACCATACGAGGCACGAGTATATCTCTAACGAGGTTGTAACGATTTCCCGCACCCCACTTAGTGAATGCCTCAGCTTAGGGCTTTGTGTAACTACCAATCGGCGTCATCGATTCCTGAAGGGTTCTATAGATGCAATGCCTCCTTTCATCCCCTTAGATGCAGAATGACGACAGCCTGTTAAATGAATATGACGAGACTTTGCAAAACTGTCCCATGCACCTAGGCCGTACATAATATCCGAAAGGTATTGCAACATCAAAAGAGTTACTGAGTAAACGACATTCTATAGCAGAAATTCACGGAACCACTAAACAACTTGGCTGATGTCAATGACGATTGGTGCTTTCATCCCACCTTGGATCACGAATCGAGTTCCATCCCTCCCAGCCTGAGGGCAGTAAGGCCCATCGTACCTCGGCATCCGATCGCCGTTCTAGGCTGCTCACCATCAATACAACCCGGACTTTGAATGGTAGGACACTTCTTTTTATCTCCCAAGGGACGCTCAGTGGGGATGTTGAGTTCGTTCTGCTCAATGATGCCATTCACAATATAGGCGCGATGAAGGATTTGCAGATACTCGGAGTTGGGATCTGCTGGCGTATTAGTGAGATTGCACAAACTCCGATTGGAGTGTACGGTCATGCCGAGTCTGAAGCTGGACATCCTAAATCGGATCGAGGCCACGATGGGTAATCCACGACAAGCAAAAGCAAAAGCGTTGAGATCTTTCTCTGGTGGTTTCCACTACGATGCATTGAGACTCTGATCCTAAGATTCGCCCCAAGCCGAAACCACCAGCCTCTCAGGACTACAGCTAACCAGTACGGTGAACATTGGTGGGAGCATAAGTACGAGCTTCACCAATGATTCAAGTACCTCTAGATCACCACATTCATGGAGCCCATCCAAGACGATGACGGAGCGATGCTTCCCTGAAGACAACACATCCTTGAGTTCACGCATGGGGTCAATGACCCAAACCTTCATCTGCCTCTCTGGAACGGAACCCGTAACACTCTCCAAAGCGTTCAATGGAGTCCAGTCCAGTGCCTTTTCGATTCTTATCCCAAAAGAACGGCGCCGCCAAAGCACCGCGGCTTTTAAGGGTGGAAGCAATACCGCGGTCTTCCCTGTTCCAGAACCACGTAACTAGACAAATCGATTCTTGGGTTCCATCAGATTGAATTCCGGATTTTGTTGCGTGTGGTTGACATTCTGGTTTGCTTTTAACGTAGTATTCGGCATTCGCTTTTGGGAGTTTCGAGAGTTCACCTGAAAATGTTACTGAGCTAACAGGTTTGGAATAAAGCAAATGAGACAAACATTCAATTGATACTTGAATCGTATGAAGGAGGTTCAAGGTTGTTGCTGCTGTCTAGGGCGGGAAGGGTTAGTTGAACATCTTGCTTGGATTGCAGGCTTAACGAACAGCGAAACGGGAGAGAGCATTACTGATACAGGCCCTCACGTCGTTTATTTTCTGGGCTATCTCGCTCGCTAACACCGCTCTCTTTGTGACCTTTTGGGGCTCGAGTCTGAGCGACTCGATCTGCCCTTCCAGGTCCCTGCCAGCAGGATTAGAGATAAAATACGTACCCAAGGAAACTCGTACATATACGTACAAGCAGAATCCATTGATCAGAGAAATTCTGTCAGGAGGTATTTGATCTTCGTCATTTCCATCGGCAGTCTACGTGGATTGGAAATCCACAGCAGGAAAGTGAGCAAGTATCACCCACCACAATTATCATCATTCGCAAACCTCGTATATCTGGAGCTAAGTCAGAAGAAGAGGAGAAAATCTGAGCGCAGAACCGGCAGTTTGGAGAACCAGCTTTCTGGCACTGATGATGATTTTCTTTCGGCGACGGGTGATGGTGTGGTCTTGAGTTCTGACAAAGGACGCATATTGATGCCTTCACCTCTTAGTTGCGTGTAACCGTTCACATCGCCATCGCGAACGGCATTTGGAGATGCAATATGCGGTGGGTTGAGAGTTATCGGCCGAGATGTCAAAGGGCACAGTCACCTCCAATCTGTCGCGGTTGGGGCCGGAGCCACCGAGCCGCGCGATCCAAGCGAGATGGGCGTTTATCCAAAACATAGGAGCCAGCAGGAAATGTCCGAGCAGCCGCCAGAGGGCCCAGGTCATACCCAGGCTGTCTATTGCGATGAGTAATCTGAGGACTTGCAAGAAGGATTTGAGTTCAGGGGGCTGAAGAAAGCGGCCGTTGAGGATCGCCGGATGAGGATCCAGGAGCAGGGACCTTTTCAAAGTCGACCTGCTAGGATTTGCGTAAGGATTATGCAATTCATTGGACGATGCCAAGTAAAGCAGTTTCCAAAAATGCCTTCGTTGAGCATTTGAAACGCTCTGCGAAGCTCGGCGCGGTTCGCCACATCTTTATTGTTATGATGTCGCAATGAGCTAGAAATTCAACCAATGCTCATTTACAATTTGGATGAAGTCTGCAACGCCACGATATGCCAACTGTTCAAAGTATACCAAGCGAAGAATACCTCGACTCGCCTGCAGGGCCGCAATGAACGAGTCCCGCAACTGCGAAAGCCTCCCCCAAATCACCCAGAACAGGGAGCATCCCAGCGGCAATCGGAGCATATGTTTGGGAAGCTTCCGTGAAGCGCTCGACCAGAAGGCCAACCACTCGGGCATCACGTTCCTTACTTCGTAAGCCATCACGCCAAAGATCTTCATCCGGGGTATGACCTTTTTCGATATTCCAGAAGGTCGCCCACAACGCAACATAGAAGAACGAAAACATCTCATCCAATGGACTGTGGAGGTACGGAGTTTTTTTTTCTATGGCCAAATGGACACCAGGGGACATGAACTCATAGGTTCCCTGCAAGAAAATCCAGTGCATGTACCGTTGGCTCAATATAGTAACTTACTGATATTGATTCCGCAGTGACTGTTCTAGTCAAGTAGGTGGGGATGTACGATGCGAGATCGCCATCTGAAATTATTGCCCAGCACTCGGTCGCATCGACAGACAGCCCTAGTTCCGCAATTCCCCCCTGCAGAGCCTCGGCAGCGGACATCACCTTCCTGACCTCATCCTTTGCCTCCTGAGCTGTTTTTGAATCATGGATCCCTCCCTCCAAGTCCAATGCCATGACTTTGTCCCGCACCGCATCACTGAGTTCGCCCACACTCTTATTGTCACGCATAATGGCGTCGTGAAACTCGTGTAACTTGTTGATATTGAATGGTGCCGTTTTGATGGGTTGCGTCAGCTTGAGAACATTCCCGATACTAACATCTCGTTGCATATACCCGCATTGATATGTCGAAAGCCATCCTACGAAGGTTAACCGGGTCTTCGGGAGAGGAGAGCGAATTGCAATGCATACCGAGCATAGCATGCGCAAGACAAATGCACAAATCCCAAGCGGTATCGCAGTATTCGAGGCTGCAGCCTTGATCCCGAAGAAGGGTCACCGCCAAAGTACGGTAATCCGGTTCTTCCGGACAGATGGAACCGATATCCTTGAGATGAAAATCGCTGAACTTCAAATTGGGACCTGGAAGGAAGTATGAATTGTATGAATTGGTCGATTTACAACCTCTGGAATTGAGCGGCTCATGCGACGAGAGGAGAGTCGCGGTTCCGAATTCGCCCTTTGAAGCCTGGTACATGTTGTGCTCCACATCTTTCTTCGCACGGGGAGGCCAAGAGCCTTTCATGATGAAGGATTCGGACACTTTTTCGTATACCCTTTTCTTCCTAATCGCTCGGTGGTCACGGAATCGGATATTGAATGAACCATTGAAGTTGTATGGCGATGGAGATACTAAAATTGTGCTTGTCATATTTCACCAAGTATAACCGGCCTTTCACTTACTTATATCGTATTCATCGCTGTCGTCATCCTTCGTGGAGATTTGCTCCAATTTAAGTTTCTTCGGCGCCACCGCTGACAACGATAGGCCGCCATTCACAGAAGATATAAGCTGACTTACCTGGCAGGGATTCTGCCTCGAGCTTCCGCTTTGGTAGTTGCGATTGTTCCATCGGTGGACGAGTATCAGTGGAAACATGCGTCGACGTTTTACCGGTGGACGGCTTGGCCGTTCCTGAGGCCAAAAGAGTTGGGGAAATTGCTTCGTTGTCCAACGAGGAGAAAGGCTGCATCAATGCCACGAAGGTATTACGGCCACAGGATGATTGGCGGTTGTGGAGCACTTCCTTTTGAATCCCTTGGACGATGTTATCCTCTCCAGAAGGGAACACAAATTTCTCCGTATCCGTGAACTCTGGATACCCAGCGTCGCCAGGCGTCTGCCAGAGCAAAATACTCAGCAAGACCTTTATGAACTGAGGGATGCTGTGGGCTTTCCAGTCTTTCGTTGTCAACCTCAATTCCTTGCTCGCGGAGAGGCCACCGCGGTGGAAGATGAGAACACGGAGGGCTTCGGCAGCATGATTGATGGCGACGATTACGGTGAATGTACGCAATGGAGTGTCATTATATTGCGCACGTCCATAAGTAGTGCTCTGGAGCAGCATGTCCTTCCAGTCAGCTTTTACTTCCACCGCTATGGCGATCTTCCGAGGCTCCCGTTTGCTTTGTTTGGGCAATTTGCTCCAGCAAGCAACGAAGTTATTGGGTGGCGCGTCTGTGACGGCTACCCCAACAATGTCTGGCTTCAAAGGTGCGGCATTTTTGACCTTGTCCCCAGTCGGCCTATCATACTTTGTGAATAGGAGAGCAGGCCAAAAGGCTGCACCAAAAGGCTGCAATTCCCATGCTTGGAGATCCGGAGTCA
This sequence comes from Cantharellus anzutake, assembly GCF_015039405.1. NCBI lineage: Eukaryota > Fungi > Basidiomycota > Agaricomycetes > Cantharellales > Hydnaceae > Cantharellus > Cantharellus anzutake. The sequence goes on along the minus strand of NW_024067523.1, from coordinate 11,314 downwards.
TAGGTGTCTCGAGAATCGAATCATACGCGTCAAGGCAACGCCGAACGCACTCGTTGAGAAATGGCTAATATTATCATAGTCTGCTTTGGAAAATGGGTTGGGATGTGGCGCGTCCCGAACGCGTGTGTCATGGCGTAGATGACTTGAGGGTGATCAATGAGTATGTCAAAGTGACCGAGCTCCAGCAATCTTGATCTTCGTGCTCCTTTTTGAGAATCTTGGGAGACAACACATCAACTGCATCAAACTCCCATGCGTGACCGGCAAGCTCGTCTTCGACGTGTTTCTTCAGGTCACGTTTGAAGGACCTCTTCTGGATCTGTTGCCGTCGTTTCAGATGTAGGGTAGCTCCTCTTCTGCGGATTTGACCCGCTTGCCGACATCAGTAGAACGAGAGACAAAACGTCGAGGAGGCAGATTGTTTAACGGGACGGGTTCACGCCGTTGTTGCATCTTACTGTGGAGATACCCGCTCGGAGCCGACGTTCGAGTTCCAGCTCGTGATCCCCGCTCTGTAGCAGGTCCTGATTGAATCATAATGGGAAAAATGACAAGGTCCTCTGAAAATGCATTGAACGGCAACCCAGGGTCCTTTACCGGCCTCTCCCCAGCAATCATGCCTACTACTTGAACAGTCTTGGATGTAATATCCATACGGAACCGAATGAATTTTCAGCGCTGTTGAGTAGCGGGTTCTGCCGCGTCCACGGTTTAACGTTCAACGGATAAATCAGTCAAAACAACAGTAAAAGGCTGGAAGAGTTCTCAGTCAGGCGAAAGGTTTTCTCCGTCTCCCATCCGCGGAATCCATATTGCTGGGCAAAGTTGACTTCGTCTTCAACCTTTAAGCTTAAACTCCGAGCTAGGAAGTGCAGTTGCCACCTTGACGTCGCCTACGGACGTTCCAACCCTCGCCTCACTTCTCCTTGGGGGCTTCATATACAAAGCGTGTGACAGCGCCGTGCGAGGGATAACGCCCGTGTTCTTTGGTTCTGCCCTGTGGAGCCTTTTATAATACCCTTGTTGCAAGATTCGTTCGAACAACTGTATCAATATCAATAATCGCCTATAGCTGTCGATTTCTTCCCAAGGAATTTTTCCTTTGTGGCTTTTGCGGATGTGTTTACCGCCAGCTGATATTCGTGGCGTGTGGCTCGCACGTCACACTTGAACGGAATATTGCTCACATGAGACACACCACTTGCGTTCTCATTCGGCGGCTCTGTTCTGTTGTATCTCCATTTCCTGTTGCCACTGCCCAAGCAGCCAGGGCCCTGGCCCCACTTGTCTCTAGTCCTACTGCTGCTACTGCCAAAGTCCTCGGACGTCGTGGTCTCCGTAATTCCGTCATCGCAGTACCTCGATCGCACTCTTAGACGCAATCGCATCCTGGATCGAGAACCCCAATCCCTCCTTCCATGCAACTCTCGCTTGAAAGCGATGCTTTAGCCATCCAATTTAGTCCTACCAAAAGAGTCCATCGATTCCCATATACATGGCTCCGAGATTCGGATCCTCAGCTTATTCATTCCGCTTCGAGACAAAAGCTTCATTGGCCGAGCTTGCGAGGCGTTTGTTTACAGAGGGGGTTCGTTTTTTTTTCCCGTGGGAAAGCGCGTTGTGAATTGCGCATCGTCACCCCGTGAGAAATCGTCACCCCGTGGGACATCGGATCCAAATGCACATCTCAACCGTGCACTGTGTGTGTGTAATGGTGCAACACTGGACAAAACATACAATATACACAAAAATACAGAAAAATCACAATTATAATTAAAGCCTTATATCTGTTAAATTAGTGTGAAATTTAGGTTTATGTAGTGATTAGCCTGATCAAGGCAAGGGAAAATGGCACTTCCGCGAGGATGTGGCTGTGCTGCAAACATGCGTACTGCTTGCTGCTCTCTCTCTCTGCAACTCCTTGCACACAAAAATACAAAAAAATCATTATTATTATTCAAGCTTCATATCTGTTAAACTGGTGTGAAATTTAAGCTTTATGTAGTGATTGGCTTTATCAACACAAGAGGAGATGGCACTCCGCGAAAATGTGGCTGTGCTGAAAACACGCGCACTTACTGCAGCTCTCTCTCTCACTCTGTGCAACTCCTTGCTACCCCATCCCATCCCATCCTGTGAAGTCTTGAGTGCCCTGGGCTTAGGACTTTGTGTGAATAGTACTATCTGAAGTAGATCTATAGGGTTCAAAGGTCTCTGAAGTGCGACCCCTGCCCTCAGCCCCTGTGTTAGCCCGCACAGACTGGGATCAGTTCGGCAGTTAAGACCAGTACCGCTCAGAGCCTGCAAGTTGCCAGGATTCCTGGCCCCTTTTTCCCTTTGGGAAATGCGCCAGCCTTGCTCCATTTGGTCAACTTGTGCAGCGAGCCTGTTCCCTGCTTCACGATAGGAAATTTATTCAATTTGCCTGTAATAGGGTATTTTGCCTTTACAGTGACCTTTCTGTTTATTTGGTGTGCACATTGAAACTGTGGGTGCAGCAATATTTATAATTGACATCTTAAGACTTACATAACTTGAATAAATTTTAGATGCCCACTGAGGATGAGGTGCTCCTTGCAGAGAAGAAGAAGAGAAGAAATGAGAGGAGGAGGTTGAATTATGCAGCTAGCCAGGGTTCACCACACTCAACTGAGTCTCCCACTCCAAATCATTCCCAATCTACTTTTGCTGTACCACAATCCCCTGCCGAGCTGTCCCAACAACCACCCAACTCTTCTGGGCCATCTCAACAGAGACCCCAACATAACCGAAATCCATCTATTGGGACACAACTTGCTCTTGGGCTTCAAGAACTGAATGTTCAGTCTCAAGTTGGGTCCAAAGCCCCAGAAACACCTAGGAGTACACCACGTATGTTGTGTTCTGTTGTCAGCAGGATATGAAGAATGACTTTTCTGTGTAGAAATCACTCCACCAAACTCTACTGGCCCTAGACTTCATTCTGAATGTCTCTCACACACTCCTGAAGAGACACGTAGACAGCACCAGAGGACTCGTGTTGGGTCTCCAGCTCAAGGTGGGGCTGATGATGGCATGTATGCGCTCCCTGGGCGTCTTGAACCCCTCTCTCTTCCTGGACTCCCATCTCTGCCTCAAAGTCACTATCAGGAGCCATCTCAAGATCCCTTTCAAGATCCTAATCCTCCAGAGCCAATGCGAAAATGCAATCGTGGCCACAATGCACCTGTCTCTGCATTTGATGGGGATAGGAACAGGTGTCAGAGGTGTATTGATGAAGATCATCGCAGGAGGGCCCACCAGAGGGCAGTCCAGGAGCAAATGGCAGTTCAATCTTCACCTCCCCTTCATCTCCTGTGCCCAATCCTCCGGAGCCAATGCGAAAATGCAATCGTGGCCACAATGCACCTGTCTCTGCATTTGATGGGGATAGGAACAGGTGTCAGAGGTGTGTTGATGAGGATCATCACAGGAGGGCTCGCCAGAGGGCAGTCCAGGAGCAAATGGCAGATCGATCTTCACCTCCCCTCCATCTCCAGTTTCATCACCAGAACAGTCCTCTCCTGAACCTTCTCCCCTGACTCCATCCCCACCACCATCCCTATCAGACTCACAGTGGGATCAAGGGCTCAATGATGAGGATTTGAGGAGGGGATTTTGATCTGCGGTATCTCCAGGAGATCAGGCTCTGTTGGCAAAGTTCCGGGAAGAGCTGATGAAGATTCAGATGGAGCACTGCAATAACTGCCATGAGACATGGTTTGACTTGAAAGTCAAGAATGGTTGTTGTGTGAGGTGTAAAAAGGACACCAAGTACACAGCAGAAAATTCCATGGACCCTGGCCCCAAGCCACAGTTTGTCTTGGATGATCCTTCCTTGGAGCTTACACAAATTGAGGAGATGCTGATTGCCCCTATCCATGTTGTCATGCAAGCCCACACTGTGTATGGTGGACAGATGAAATATTCTGGACATATTTGCAACTTTGTCCGTGATACATCTGAAGTTCGCCAGTTGCTTCCCATCCTGCCTGAGGAGTGTGAGGTCATACAGATCCAACGGGAAGGCCCAGACCATGTCCTTGGCCATGATGTTCAGCATCTTTACTATGTCCGGCGCCAAGTTGTTCAGCAGTGGTTAGAATGGCTTGTTGAGCACCACCCAGCATATCACCAAGTCATAATTAGTCAGGAGAATCTTTCCCAACTCCCAGAGAGTGGCAGTGTCCATGGACATTTGCAGTCCATTAGGATCAGTGAAGTGGGTGATGAAGGAGGGGGTGATGATATTGTAGGGCCATCAAATGGGGATGAAACTGATGGTACAATGGGGGGGAGGGCACTTTTCACATCAGGGTTTGTCCCAAATGTGAATGAGGAGCGAGTCTCTGAGTTCCAAAACTTGTGCTTGGCAGCACAAGTGGGACAAGAACCTATTCTCATGCCACACATTGAGTCTCAGCCAGTGAGTGAATGGCATAACAACCCTATTGCCTCAAGGGCTTTCCCCAGTCTCTTTCCTTCTGGCCAGGCAGACTTTCACACTCCCCATCAAAAACCAGTCTCATTCTCTGAATGGGCTTCACACCTAATGCGCTATGAAGATGGTCGTTTTGCAAGGCACCCTCGCTTTCGCTATTGGGCATTAAACACCATCATGCGCACTCAGGCCAAAAAGGACTCCTCATGGTATCTTACCACTCACCCAGATGAACGGCAGTGGACAGTGGAGCAGATAAGGGAGATGGTGGCAGATGCTGGGCCTGATCAGCTGAGGGAACTTGCAAAGCGTGTCTCCAGATCAGGGGTGAAACTTGCTGGAACCAAACCATTTTGGATGGCACGTCAGCGTGAACTCACTGCCATGATGTACCAGCTCCATTCACCTCATGCATTCATAACTGCCTCAGCTGCAGATCTCCAATGGCCAGACCTCCACCAGCACATGCCACAGTGAGCAGAATCACAGGATGTTGGGGAGCAGGCAGCCTATAGGAAGAGGCGAGAGGACTTGAATGACAATCCTGCCATTGCAGCATACTACTTTGTGAAGAGATGGGAATTGTTTGTTGATTTGGTCCTCAAAAAAAGTTCCAAATTGCTGACATGTGGTGGCGGTATGTTAATTCAACTTTTTACTTGGCTTCATTGTCTAATTCTTATGAAATCCTTAGTTATGAGTGGCAATTTAGGGGAGTAGCCATGTACATGGCTTCATCTGGTTGAAGAATGCACCATCTGTTGAGGATTTGGACCTCAATAATCAGGAGACAATCCAGAACTTCATTTCTTTCTGGATCCAATTGTGTCAACCTGGAATCCCGATGTACATGCTTTCTCCCATCAACATGCATCCTCCCTATCCTACCCTTCACTGGAAGACACCCACAAGGAACTTGCAGAACTCCTCAACCGGGTTCAACGCCATTCTAAATGCCCTTCCTCATATTGTTCACGACAAAACAAGCACACAAAGGAAGTCCAGTGTCGGTTTGCTTTTCAAAGGACCTTGAAGAACTCACTAGGGTTGTCAATAATGAGAAAGGATTATTGATCTTTGTACAAGGAGAAATGATCCAATCTTGAACTCCTACAATGACACTGTCATCCTGGGTTGGCATGGGAACATTGACTTCCATCCTGTGACAAGTTTTGGTGCTGTCCTGGCATATGCTGCAAATATGTCACAAAGGCTGAATCAAAATCTCGAGCATATGATGAAGTCCTGCAAACCATCCTTGACAAGTCTGATGCTTCAGACAGGGTGCAAGGGGTATATTTGAAATTACTCCAGACCCTCATCACTGAGCGAGACTTCTCTGCTCAAAGGTCTGCCACCTTCTTCATGGTTTGAAGATGCACCATTCTACACGCTCCTACATATCTGTCCCACTTTCCCCAAGACCCTCACTCCCCTTGACTTGAAAATGCAACAAGAGAGTTCAAGACACTCAGGGAGAAATACAGCTCACGTCCTGAGGGTCTTGAGGATCTTCCCTACATAACATTTTTTGCGAAGGTATGATCTTCACAGCTATAGAGCACGTGGAGAAAATCCAGAGCGTGCAAATGCTGCAAAGGAACGGGTCACCATCATGTATCCAATCCTACACCCAGACCCTGAAAATGAAGACACCTATCCCCTCTTCTGCTATGCAAAATTGCTACTTCATTTTCCATGGAAACTAGGGGATGCTTGGCTGGAGGATGAGGATTGTTGGGTGGAGAAGTGGACTGAATGGTCCGAAAACCGTGAACTTCTGGATGATGGACTACCCTCTTTGGACCAGAGCAGAACTGATGATCAGGATGGTGAAGATGATGAGGATGACCTGGAGGACCTCACACAGGAGGAGGGTTTAAACCCAAGAGCTGATTGGCAGTTTGAAGCATTACTTGGGCCCAATCAACAACCAGATGTTGAAATCACAGCATTGGAACAAGGCCTGTGTGTCAGAACCGTGCGAAGGTTCGCCGAGGGTAGCCGTAGGCGACCGAGCGTTGCCCGCTAGTGGTAAAGGCGTCCTACACCTGACCGAGCTTTAGCAAGGGATAAACCCCACCGATCTCGAGGCCGAGGCTACTTAGGCGAGTGAGCCGGGATTTCGGCTTCAACGACTCTAGGAGGAGCGTTGCGCCTCGTTCTCAACGCGGTCCCGATACTTAGAAGGTCAGAGGTCTCGCGGGACAGAGGTAAGCTCTAGGGTAATTCTAGTTGATTTCGAACTACAGTACAAGCATTAGTTACAAGCTGTATATAAGCGCTAGGGAACTGAATAGGGAATAAGTCGCCAGATCTCGCGGAGATTGCGGGCGGAGAAAAGAAGGAGGAAAACAAACAAAGGGCACGTGTTCAAGACAGCAAAGGTCAAGCGTGACCTTTGCCGCGAGGTAACAAGGTGCGGAGAAACATGGGACAACAGGTCGCAGCGCTCTGCGCCACTAGGTCGTTCAACGACAATTAGGAGAGGGGTTGTGGAGAGGTGGCGGGAAGTGGTTAGATGGCGACGGGCGGCGAGCGGAGTGTGTGGGGAGTGTTCGGGCATGGGAGAAGGTCAGGGAAGAGGTCGTCTGGCCCCGGGGAACGCTGGGTCGTGACACTGTGGACCTTCAACACAACTGGAGCCAGTCTTCACCACCCATTGATATTCTCAGGGATGCAGAAAAGTTCTTGAAGGAGGCAAAAGTCACTGAAGGAGGCAGTTCAGATCTGGAATTCACTCCAGTTGAATACCAGAGGCTGAAAGGCAACCAGAGAATTGTCTTCATTTGGGTTATGGCATACTTCAAAGCACTATTCAGGCACCTGCAAGACCATACCAACCCTAAGCCAAACCCTCTCCGCATCAACATTGATGGAAGCGCTGGGACTGGAAAATCCTTCCTCATAGGGGCCATATGCACATCCCTTAATGACCTTGCCACTGGATATGGCATCCTTGGATCCCCTGTTGTGCGTCTTGCACCCACAGGTGTGGCAGCATTTGGAATTAGGGGCTGGACAATCCATTATTGCTCTGGGAATTGGTGCCAAGAAGTGGGCAGGGTTAACAAATTCTGGGAAAGCACGTCTTCAAGCCCGGTGGAAGGACATCAAGTTGATTATCCTTGATGAGAAGTCAATGGTTGGGTGTAGAACTGCTGGAAAGGTCATCAGTCGCCTCAAAGATATCTTCCCTGAAGCAGCAGATGACCAACTGGCTGGCATGTCCCTAATCTTTGGAGACTTCTGTCAACTCCACCAGTTGGTGAAGCCCTTTATACCACAGCTAATTTGAAGCATGACCTCAGCTGTGTTGGAAATCGTCTCTATCATTCCATTCCTGAGTCAATCACCCTCAAGCAAATCGCCAAGGAAGGTGTGGATAGAGAACAGAGACATTTCCGTGATTTCCTTCAACGTCTTCGGACCAATGAGGTCACTTTGGATGATTTCAGCCAACTTCTGGTTCCACGCATGTGGAATAGTCTCCCCCAGCATGAAAGAGAGAGTTCTCAACAGAAATTCATCTCCTCCCACACAATGAGCTTGGATACCTTGAACTTCATCGATTAGCATCATTAAAAACCTGTTGTTTGTATCAAGGCAATAACCATGGGACAGGGGCAGCAACTGCATCCAAGAAGAGGCAGAAGTTTGGACAATGAGATTTTGCTAGCTGAGGTGCTTCTGTCATGCTCACCCGGAATATTTGGACAGATAAAGGTGAGACATATAAATATATGGTTTTCCCCACAAGGCACTGATGTAATGGCAGGTCTTGTAAATGGTGCTCGTGGAACAGTGGAGTGTATTGGATATGCACCTCATGCTGATCCACAAAAGACATTCCTCTGGTTGTTTTTGTATGCTTCCCACATACACTGGCCCTGTGGATCCAAGGTGGCAATCTCAAGCCAATCCAGATTGCCCAGTTGTGCCCATTACCCCCTTCACTACATGTTGGGACACTCGAGATGGACACTCACTTTCCCGCACTCAATTTCCACTCACCCTTGCATGGGGTATATCCATCCACAAGAGTCAAGGTCTAACACTTGAAAGGGCAGTGATTGATTTGGGACCAAGTGACTTTGCAGTTGGATTATCATATGTTGCAATCTCACGGGTCAAGTCCATCAAGGGAATTGCATTCAGAACATCATTTGACCTGACCCGTCTCCAAAAAGTCAATAATCCAGAAGGTGGGATTCGGGGAATGTTGCTCCGAGATAATGTTAGACGTGAACAGCTTGATTTTCATGAAAACCCATATGATGTTGATGTATCTGAATATGTATTTTTAGATGATGATTGATTGATTGGGTCCTCTTCCTCTGACATCTATACATGCAGTCACATCCAGCAGCACAGTATGCCCAGAGAGTAATTGCCATGGGTTGAGACAGTGGTTTGTTGGCTGAGCTTGCAAGGCATGCATTTGTTTGGGTAAGGGCTGTGTGTGTGCAGTGTGCAAGTGCTGTGTGTGAGTGCAGTGTGGTGTGGTGTGAGTGCGGTGTGTGAGTGGTGTGTGTGTGTGGTGTGTGTGTGGTGTGCGAGTGCAGTGTGTGGTGTGGTGTGTGAGTGTGGTGTGGTATGTGGGTGTGAGTGTGGTGTGCTGTGTGCTGTGTGCTGTGAGTGTGAGTGTGGTGTGCTGTGTGCTGTGTGTGTGAGTGTTGAGTGCTGGGTGCTGAGTGTGCTGTGCTGGTGTGCTGTGTGCTGTGTGAGTGAGTGAGTGATGCATGCCTGGAAAGTAATTGCCCATGGGTTGGGTTGGTGGTTGGGGGTTTGGGTTAGTGGTTGGGAAGTTGGGTATGGGGCTGTGGTGTGGTGGGAATGTATCTCTTTAATAATGCCATATGGAGCAGAGCAGGACAGCCCCTGCAGTGACCAATGTGGAGTAAGGACAGGGAGCAAGTGCAGAACACATGGCTAGCTGTCTCTGATTAATATCAGGTACACTATGATGGCAACTTAATAACATTGATTTCCCTGGGTAGCATGTATATATGCAATCCTGCTTCCATTTTTATCAGTCACCTGCCAAGACTTTAACCCACATAGATGTGGAGGTGTGTCCATGCACCCTCCCTCTACCTGACATCTAGGGCTCCTAGCAGATCAGACCCATATTGGCATATCTTTGTGGGCCAATCTGAATGTTGGGGACATAGCATATGACTACATATATCACCGCATGTAGCTGCATCAGCCCATAACTCTCTCACCCCTTTCCCTGATCTGACTCCGCCCCTTGATCTGAGTATCTCCCTGCTTTTATTACTTTGTTGCCTACCTCATCATTTAGTTCTGTTGATCCTTTTTCTTCCAATTGATTTATATCTCTCATGTATATAGCCCTATGTGTTGCTGAGGGTTGGAACCTCAGCTTTGTCTATGACTAGGTTTTTGGGTGATACTTGACTTGAACTGACAAGCGATCCCTGACACTGAATGCACATTTCAATCTGTGGATATGGCTCAGATTCTTGGATTGGGTATGGAGTTTATTTACTGCAACAAATAGACCATTGCCTGAACTAAACACTTTGCATACAAATGAAGATGGCATATATTTGAAATTGCAGTACGGTTTGTTAGAGGGTTCCTCCCAAACTGGATGGCCAAGCTTGCAGTGCAGTGCCGAAGGCACTGCAAGCTCGGCCATCCAGTTTGAGGGGAACCCTCATAACAATTGTAGCCTGGTATGTCCTGAAAGCACTTCAAAGGCACTATAGTTCCTGAATTTTTTTTTTGATTTTTTCCCTATATTTTTTTTTTCAACTTTTCAGAGACCAAAATTTTCCTTCCACTGCTCCTGGCACATTGCATACTCATCATGTTGGAATACAAGTCACATGATGAAACTGAACCGGAATATCCGGGAATATTCTAGGGGTTACTAGGTGCCTGCATAAGCGCTGGGCATAGAAGAGCCTGGAATATTGTTGAGAAGTATGAATATGGGCACTGGAGCACCGTGTGTATTTTAGTTATATTTCTTTCTATATTACATCTGGGTTGCAAGTGAACCGCTGAAGCGGGTTGCCATATTTGGAACTCCGGATTTACAACACATCACCACTCCAGCTGCTCCTGAACCCCCTCCCAGGAGAACACTATTGGCTCCAGGAGTGCCCAATCTGCTGTTTTGTCTCCTACATGCTCCAGCCACTCTTGATGCTCCGGAGCATAACGGACTTTTGCTGATGAATATATAAACCATTAAATCTCGTGTGCACACCGGGTACTAACTTCACAACCTTCAATGTGCTCCCAATGGGTTGGGTTGATGACCGCATGCACTCACACTGAAATTGCATTGCACAACTTATGTACAGCTCGTAGTTCAGGCGATTCAATCCAATGCAATTCAGTAGCCATATCTGTGTTATTATCGAGGACAAAACACTCGAGTTAAACAAACAATAACAGCTTATTGCGCCAGTCGCTTACGCAGTTTCGCCGCGCGATATACTTCGGCGAAACTCACGTGAGCGACTGGCACTGAGTCTGCCTTGCAAGCAAGGTAATTTTTGACCACTGACAGTTTCCCATATAGACCACAAAGGGGCCAAGTAAATCCTATGGCGACTGCAGCGGCAGCCCCTACAGTTATAAAACTGCCACTTGGTAGTATTCCTCGATGGGAGGAAGGCGAAGATGATGCCAGTCTGATAGAAGACAATCGGGGCGAGGACGCTGAGCAGCAAGCCACAAAGACTCTTAAATCAATTCCAGAGGTACGCCAGTTCAGTCCCTTGCACCGTTCGCTGGACTAACTAGCCGTTGATGGTAGAGGCAAGTATCAGTGCAGTGTCATCACCACGGCCAGAAAGCTTGACACACTGCTTT
>NW_024067522.1:0-20277 GCF_015039405.1 Cantharellus anzutake | reverse complement strand
AAGCCTTCTGCGCGTTTAGCGGTTGGTGCATGCGCAATGATGGTCAGTATCAGACGAATGAGATCCTCGAAGGGGAATCGGCGTCCCTTCCATTTCTCGACGAGATTTGAGAAAGTAGAAAGGACGACTTCATTGGTGGGGTCCACCCCTTGTGATTTCGAAGGAAGGAGGAGCACCTCAGGACTCTCATTCAAGAGTGTCAGCACTGCTTCGCGTTCCTGGCCAACGTTCGAGCCGTGGATACCAGCGGCATCAAAGGTGCGACCCTGTTGTACAGTATGCAGCGAGACGAATAGAGGAAACACCTGGTTCGCAAACGCTTCTTTGCTGGAAGTCAGGGTTGGTGACATTAACATCCTTGAAAAAGCATCCAGAGTTTGGAAAATGAACGCCTTTTCGTGAAGAGCGTAGAAGCGTTGGATGGTGTACTCAATGGCCGCGCGAATCCCAGTGTGATGCCATCTTTCGCAGTAGACCTTAAGGATGGCTGGCATTATCATGCCAAAGCCAGAATGTGTGGCGAAAAGTCGCCAAAAGCGAGTACTCGCAGTCATATAAGCCATCAAAGAATGGCTCACAATTCCAAGGTCATCTCCATGAACCACCATAACAAGGTTGATTCCATCGATGAACTTTGATACCTCAGACATGTCAGTAGAACTTCGACTGATGGAACGAAGAATTTCCAGAGTAACCAAGAGATACGAGCGGGAAAGGGTGAGAGACAAGTGAGGCACGGTACCGGTGGTTGAAGACGGATCCTCTCTCGCTGTGGGAACGAAGTCGACTGGACGTAGAGGAAGGGTGTATCGGGCGGACGGAAGTTGCAACACGGAGAACTGTCTTCGTATCAGTTGTATATCTTTCTGGTGGCGAAGGATATGACGGTATAAAAACATGTTCTGTGCAATTCGGAATGTGACCACATCCGGAATGAACTCTTCATCATCTTGCCCATTTCGCGGTTGCGAAGATTGCGATTGTGACCTGAGCGAGCTGATATGGGTGATGTCCGAAAGCCACAGGGAAAACGTGGGGAGTAATAAAGCTTCGGCCTTATTTCGCTTCATGTCTCGGAATGTCAAATCGCTAACCGTGGATGCTAATCGAGAGACAAGAGGCATGACGGAGGCAACGCGCGGAAGTTTGTTCGGAGAGTCGGAGTTCCTTAGAAGGTTCTTGACGTGTCCAGCCAAATGATTCAAAATATGGTGTGAAAGAAGGGGAGGAAGGTGCGTTTGAATATGTAGATAGGCGCTTAAGGCACTGGCAGTGTCAGAGGACGTGCTGAAGGGATCGTTGAGTGCCTCGATTGAGGGGCGGCATATGGTTGAAGGATCATCTATCAGTGCAGAAAACAGGAGCTGTTGCGCTGTGACTGAAACGAAAAGATCGTGATCTTCGGATAAACTCGTAAGCTTTGAGATGGTTTGCACAATTGATGGCACTAGAACCGCCCTGCGGCGGACAGCCGAATATCCAATGCTCGACTTCCTCCGCAAAAGTCCACTGGCCCCAGGCCCAGTGGGCATTGGCGACTGGGGCGTTGCAGGAGCATTGTTCAGTTGATGTTCCGCAACATCGAAAGTAACCTTAGGAAGGATCGAGAGAGGAAGTTGATGCCATTTGATTAACCGCTCCTCCTCTTTTTCCTTGGCAGTTCTGATCCAATCCAATTCAAGAAGCCTACGTCTTATTTCTCCTGGAAGGGATGCACCAAGCAGGACAAGAGCATCCTCCGGTGCTTGATTAGATGCCCATTTCTGACTGCCCATGTCAGTTGCTACGAAGGGAAGCTGGAGGAAACAATAAGTCAACAAAACAAAGCGAGGTAAACTTGCCACAAACAGGTTTAGCAGCCACCCTGAAAAGCCGATGGTCTGTATGACCGGGTACTTGGGCTAAAATTTGATGGCGCCAACTGTATAATATTGACAGCTTCTGAAGTGCACGATGTCTGACATCGATGACGTCGCTGATAGGAGATCCGTAAGATGGCTTTGGCAATAGAGCGTAATATTCACCTGTGTAAGTCATCTTCCATCAAACGGTTTGCTTGCGTTGGTAACTTCTCGGCACATAACATGAACAAAAAGCAGGCCTAGAACTGCGTCATTCCTAGTTAATCTCGGAACACAAACAGCATGCTTACAGAAGCTACGAGACGCGAATCAGGATTTTCAAGACCTGAGAGCCAGATCGAAGGCAGGATTCTACGGAAATCATGCTCCCGCAGCTGACTATACATTGCGACGAGCAACGGCAACGAGGCAGCTTTAACGCTCCGAGGAAAGTTATTTCTGACAAATTCGCGTTCCTGCAGATTTGACGCATTCACTTTGTCCATTGCTGCGAAGTCAAGAGCATGCAGGACAAGCGCACTCGTCGTCTACAAGAAAGGAATAAGTGCAAGCCGTTGGGGGAAATGCTTCTGGCTCACGAACTTGGGACACCCTACTGGGCGCAAAGCTAGACGTGTATATCATCCCTACTTTTGACAAGGTGAAATCTGCTTCCTCGATTACATCCTCATCAACAAGAAGGCCCTCTTCACTGTGCTCGAATGAATCGTCCCCAGGGTGAGGGACTGGAGTGGACATTGTACCGATATCACACTGAGCGGCCCAGTTGACCACAGTAGGTAACCAGAGCGCACTATGACCACTGGTTAGCAGGACTTAGGTTTGCTGCAACAGGAATTGCTTACCGTCTTGTGGAGGGGGAGTATGATCGTATTTTCAGGAACAATTGACAAAGGAGGATGCGCTGGGAGAAAGGAATCATACTTGTCTGTTCCTTAGCATTCAGAAGAACTGCAATTTTATTCTCGAGTTGAACGAAGAAGTCGTCCGAAGGTGGCACGTCAAAAACGGAAGCCTGCGCACAATCAGCGTGTTGGTAAATAAGATAGAATTGCGCACATACCTCCAGATTAGGTACCTTCGGCGTGAGGGTATGAAGCTTCGTGAGGAGTTCGGTCATCAGAACGCACTGTCCAATCCGTGCTTTACCCCATTGAGTGTTGCCCGCTCGTGCTTTTCCTTTCCCCACAGTCGCACCAACGTTGCTCAAAAGCGCTACCGTCATCATCTCCGCGTTCCGGACAAAGAGATCAGGTATGTGGTCGGACAATGCGACAAGTATCCGGATCTGCGCCACTACAGTCAAATCCTTGTTTGTTCTCGCACAGTCAAACAAAGGCTTGTAGAAAATCTGCGGATAGGCTTGGGCAATAGAATTAAGCAGAGTAGTAAAAGGTGTCGACGGTGAAATTGGCGCAGCAACAAGTCTCTGAGTCATGTTCAGGCATGCGGTGGTGGTAGTGGGTATTGGTCTGACTCACGTCAAATAGATACGGTAGCACGACCGACAGGAGATATCTTCTGCAGTGGCCGGAAGTACCTTCAAACACACTCTTGATGTTGGAGTAAAGCCGCTTCGGTTCGTCCCTCGCAGCCTGCAACATTTATCAAATCCATTTGTTTAAGGGGAAATGCAGAAGGCACTACCATTGACTTGAGCTCGTGCTCCAGGGCATCGCGCCAAGTCGCCCCCATTTCGCTTACTCTCCATTCATCAATGATGCTGTGTGCGTCGTCACGAGTAGATCGATGTTTAAGCAATCCGAGGACTACGCATACTGCATGAGACATGCACAGTGGATTAGATTCAAATAAGGCGGAACTTTCGGGTATGATCCGAGAGCGGAGAACACCAAGGATCAGTCGGGCAGTTTCGTGTGAATCTGGATTTTGCTCTGCGAGCTTATCGTCACCCAGACGGTCAACAGCGAATTCCGTGAAAGCACTCAGCCTTCTCAGAGCGATGGGCGCAATAACTGAACGGCCGAGAGTACCAGGGGCATGCCAGTAAGACTGCAAAGTTGATGAGCACGAAGTTGGCGTTCAAAGAGAGAACAATGAATCTTACATCCAAAAGCTGATTTAAAATCCATGCCTGGGTGTTCATGTTTGCCACCCGCAGGAGCCGCGTGACTGCCTCACTGAACATATATGAATTTGCAAGATCTCTTTCTTCGGCGCTTAGCCGATGGTCGAGGACAAGGTTGTATTCAGATACCAAACTCTCCTCATCTGTGAGAGCAAATCCACCACCTTGGACATGGTGTATTAGATCTGTTACCTGGCGAGCAATATTGGACAACTCGAGCGGCTGCTGAGATGACATTACGGTGCGTTGAAACAAAATAAGGTGCTGCAAGATCGTTTGTTGTATGATTGGAGGCACGTGTGGCCTCAGGGCTGGTGGATTGTGCAGCAACGTAGTGACTGAAGCCATCAAGTGCATAGATATCGACGACACTGGCTGCTCCGAGTGATTGAAGGCAAGTGCTTTGAGGCACCACAAGATTCTTTCAACCTCTCCCTGATCCCGGACAAGATTAAGAGCGTGCGCGATGGAAATCCCACCTAAATAAGTAACAAACCTCAATTGCGTCCGACTTCCAATTGGTCAAGATCATTTGAAACACATCCACAGCACGAGAACACGCCTCTTCGGAACTCACTCTTCGGTTGCCCTTGGATCTCCAGTGGAAGGGCAACAGTAGCACAGCAAGGACCTCTGTCTGCCGAGGAAGGGTGTAAGAAAAAGCCGGAAGAGATGAGAAGTGAGAAAGAGTTGATTGCAACTGGAAGAACCCAGAAAACTGAGTCCGTTTCTTCGTTGTAGCGGTGGCCACCGATCCAGTTGACGGCACCCGCCTCAAGCCCCTTCCAATTCTCGCAAGTCCAGAGTTACCGCCACTACTGGAACTGTGAGAATGATCAGCATCGGCGCTACGCTGCAATCCCCACACTCCCGGATCTGAAGCAACTGCCGACCGTATTGTACTGCAGGCCAACTCAATTTCTGACTCAATATCAGTCTTTCGGAGTTGTTCGACTGTATTCCTAAGCTTAGGAAATCGGGAGGGTTTCTGTGAAGATGCGATAGAGGACGGAGTGGAAGGGCGGAAAGGGGGAGGCGAATACTCATTGGTTAGTTGACGAGCCGGTGTTGGGAAGGAAGGAAGAACCGCGTTACGGAGCTGCCCCCAAAGAGCCCTCGGATCCTTCGCAGGAGGGGAAGCTGCAACTTGACGGGCACCGGAAGCACGAGAGGACGGCGGATGGGGGGGGAGAACTACTTGATGTCAAAGACTTGGACGTTAACGGCTTAGGGGATTCGAATACTGTTGATGGAAATAAAGGATCGTTTCAGGAGGCATCATGACTTCCTGTAGTTGCTTCAGACAATTGGGTAGGGCTTGCAACAAGAGGATGAACAGAATCGGCCGAAGGAAGAAACCTGGCTCCTCCTCGATCAGTGACTAGCTCGGCGTGTTAATCCGCAGGTCCTATGAGCTGGTGTATTGGGTATGAGGCCTACCGAAATCAATTCCCCTGCACCTCCGAGACATCGCGATATGGCACATATGCATTACTAGAGCCCCTCGAATCATGCTTTCCTCAGCAGAAGAAGTGTAGTAGGAGGCATGGCCAGGATGATCTGGCACTGGTCGGCATCGTGGACGCGTGTGAAGATTGTCTAGGTCGAAGAGGACGCCCACCGTAAGGTCTTTAGGTCTCCCCTGAGAACTCATCTGCGAGCATAACCTGAATTTAAAGAAGAATTTCCAACCACTTGCTTGCAACCACACGAAAGGCTCACAGTCATGCCCCATGCGCACGTGATCGGAGCCGTGAGCGCTGGCCACAAAATTTAGCGGCAATGAATGCCCTGAACCCAAGGAAAAGAAGGCGCCAGGAAAATGATGAGGACTTAGGGCCGCTTCATCGCGCAAATCTCCCCTCATGCGCGATGAGAAACAGCGGGAGAATTATCGCAAAACTATGTTCCTTGCAAGCGTCAAGGAGACTTTCGCAAAAAAGCGCAGGCAGGTCACCCCATCTTATGCTCGTATCTGCCATTAATCGCGTTTAATAGGGTGATTCCACAGATTACCAAGAGCTTTTGGACCGCTTCAGCCTAGACTCCGTTTTGCACAACCAGATTCTTTCACATATCTGCGCCATCTCTGGTCGCGTTGACACACGTAGTATCACAATTAGATCGCTTCCATTACTCCCTTGTCGAGGCGATTTTGGGTCTTCCTTGGTGATGGCGGACCCTGCGTTCGTCAAGTCCTACATTGCGTTCAGTGGGGTGTTGGTGAGCGCAAGACCTGAATACAGCAGCAAAATCTTGCAGCGACGATATCAGGACTAACATATCGTAAGGCTGTCTCTCTGCTATATTAGATTGGGCACCCATGCTTCCACAGAATCTGGACTGCACCCTCTTGGAAAGTATTCTTCGCAACCACTTCGTCGACGTGACATTTACAATCGCCAACACGAACTCCTTCAACACATTCTTTCACTGATTCCGACCCTCAGTAATGAACTATTACCGATTCTACTGCGCAACTTCCACACAAACGATTGCCCGTCGCCTGTCAAATCACGTACATCCGGAACATTCTGAGAATCACGCATATTACCCTGAACTCAGCGAAGGGATTTTAGCAACTATAATAGACCGTGCAGTACAGATAGACGTATGTATGCGTCTCATGCATGTTATTGGCTATTGAATCTGTCCCCGCAGGTTGAGATACAAGTCGAATTAGGAGAACTCGAAGAGGAAGATGAAGAAGCGGACCCAATTTTCGAGATCGATCCGTTCGATAAAGAAATTGACGCCTGCAGCGACAGCGAAAATGATGATAGTGATAAAGATGATGAAGGGTTGAATGGATTAAGCGACGTATCTTCCGACGCTGAATTCTCCGAACCTGAGGTCACCGAAGTTGAACGGGACCCAAAGACATTAACTTCAGGCAGCCAAATTGGATGCTATGCTGAAGACTGTTTTTGAACATCTGAACTCGCTGCATGATGCTCCGGACGCTGTTGCCTCAAACGATAACCCGCCACCGACAAGCTCTGACCCAATTTCTCTCGCCATTGCAGAGGGAAATGGCTCTCTAAAACGGTCGCAGTTCCGCGCCCTCCTAACCATCTTCGAACGGATTATCCTCAGAACGTTCAGGTCGCGATACACACAATTCTTGATCTTCTGGTATTCTTCATTGGACCACGATTTCGCAAACGACTTTTGGGCTCGCTTCCATCAAAGCCCTCATTGATCAGGAGCAAGCGACGACTATTCGCACAGCGTCTGCAAGTTACATAGGTAGCTTCGTCAGTCGTGCACAATTCGTCGATTCTGTTCAAACACAACAAGTTGTGAAGTTGATGTGTTGGCATTTATCAGAGGAGCTCGCCACATACGCAAACCTAGATGGACCGGTCCACGCAACGCGTTTCAGCCTATTTTATGCAGTAGCACAGCTGTGTTCCTTATCTTCTGCTTTCGTTGGCGTGACTGCTTGAAGCGCCACTGAGCGGCGAGGGTGAGGAGGTCGAAGATCCGGATGACGTTGCGCCCAAACGGTGGATTCAGATCTCAACATTCTCCAGCGAGTGGTCATGTCTGAATTGAATCCATTGAAGTCCATTGTCCCTGTCTTCATTCTTCTCCTTCGATGATGCTTACGATCGCTTTTCTCCAGGTGTGCTCCCCAACGTTGTAAGGCAGTTCGCCAAAGTTGCACGCATTACAAGATTCATGTACTGCGATTCCATCATCAATGTTAACAAGAGGTCCATTGAATTTCTTATAGCCTCACAATCCACACGCAGCTTGCTTCTTCAACTCGGCCGCGACCAATCTTAGCGTAAAACTCTTCTTAACTCGACTCCAACTACGCCTCGCACGCAACGGTCTATCATCGGAGAACACATCGTCTCGAATGACCTCGCGACATTCTTCCCCTTCGATCCCTACACCCTCGAATCATCCCATGAATACATTGACGGTATATATCGTCAATGGAGTTCTGTGGCCGTTAGGGATGATGATGATGATGATGGTGATTCGGACGACGACGACGAAGCTGCCGCAACGCGCAGCCCAGACCAAAATGGTGGAGAAGATGGTACTGCCTCATCTCCAGGCGTCGTGGAACAAGGAGGCATATCCTTCCATACTCCTTTCGGTCGGAACATGACCGTCTCCAAGAGTGCTGAAGACTTGAATGAAACATTCGGGGGAATGTCAATCAGTCCCGTACAACACATGGGTCCTGCTATGATCATGGCTTAGGGAAAAAATGGGGGCTGTCCCATACCAGCATGTGATGATGTGATCAACCCTGCGCACGAAGGCTACCCCTTCCTTAGCCGTTCTTTTTCCACACCTCTTTCCTCTTTCCTTCGTCTCGCTTTCGCTTGTTTTCTGTTCTTGTGTTCCTTCTTATCCAGTCATCATCCCTACCCTATCCATTCCGACAAAGCGCAAATCCTATTCTATCACTTGCTCTATTCCGATAATTTCCATACCCTTCACACGCACATCTACACAACAACACCCTATCCCCACACCAGCTCCGACTCATTAAACCCACAATATCATTCCACTTATTGATAACACATTTTCCAACCCAGTTAAGGTCAACAATCATCACCATCTCGGGCTGTTTTCATACATAACATACCTATGACGTGTGTTCTCTCAAAGATTTCATCCATCCGTCCTTGTGCATACACGCGACGCCGCTTAAGCCAGTGCGCTTTCCCACTCAACGATAGTATCACCAATGCAGTTTGGACCATATGTAAACTTCAAGAAGATCTAGACGTGATCATCGCTTCTAGCGTCCAGTCTAGTCCAGTACGTCTGCTGTGCAGTAACGTAACCACAAACGGTGGATGGCAAACACTTGAAAAAAAGATTCCAATGCGCATAGACACCCTGAGCACAGCATGCATCCATAATCAGGGAATGTGGCGATAATACCTCGAACTAGATATACTTATATGGGATGCTATGCATCAGAACGACTAGTACTTGCACGTTCGACTACTTTCATTTGGGAAAGCGGTTTGCGAATTGACGTTTTGGTCCGAGTCATAGCAGTCTGCATTCAGAATATGATGTATTAAACGTAATCGTATATCTAACGACGTAGAATATAATCCATGAAGATACGCGTAATGAGTGATGGATGAAGGTCCAACACACAGTTCAAAAAAAAGTAAGGGCACAACCCACATGCATAGTTGAGAGGCTAAGTGGCAAGTGGTCAAATGTATTCCACGAATGCAGGCATGATATCGGAGGAGCTGCGTGTTCTGTGATTACGCAGGACATACAATGGTCATATCACAGAGTACCCGTTAGTTGGGTGACGAGGGCGGCGAGTCGGATGACGTGACAAAGTGGACGGGCGTAATATTACATCCCCCAGGCTTCGCGGGCGAAAACTGCTAGCTAGCGTCGATATCGGACTATAGAGAAAGGGAATAACACAAAGCAGCGTGATTTCACGTATGCGACCAAAGGCACACATCATGAAAGCGGGGTCAAAATATGCATTTGCATGGGCTATTGAGCGCCATATCATCAGACATCCATCAGGGCTAGGCACTGCGTGTGCGCTTGCGGAACCGATCCGTCAAACTCGAAGGGGCAAATGGTCCATGCAGAATAAAGCAAGTAGCATAAAAGGGCGAAAAAAGCAACCAACAAAAAGGGTTGTTGTATGTCGTAGACATGCTGCCCACGACATGTAGGGGGATCGGAATCGAGTAGAAGGAATCGAAAGAAGGAAAGAACTAGTATTATGGCGCAAAGGGAAAAATAGTGGAGGAGGGTATGCACAAAGTGTAATGAACACGTATCAGGGAGCAAAGAGACAAATTGGAGAAGGGGGAGAGGAGAAAACACGAAGACAAAGCGAAAGTAAAACACAAAGCATTAAAGGTGGTAGGAACTGGCCATATATCCGTAAGGCGCGAGGATCATTGATAAGGAAGGGGGATTGGATTATGTAGGGGAAAGGGGATACGAGGGGATGAGAACGAGGGGGAAACGAAAGCATTTTCTGTGAATGATGTACCAAATATATGGAGAGATAGCGAAACGGGAATGGTGTAGAAGAGAGAAGGATAGAGGAAGGATGAGGGAAGCACCCAATGATACAATGCAGGAAATTTTACAACGCGAATTTAATGTATCGAATAAAACGTCCTAAACCTCTCCCTCGAGATGTAGATGGCACTCGAGCATTAATCACAGCCAGCAGTACATTCCAACACTCCGACAATCCAATAGTCTGAAATAACCCCTCCTTCCCCCGCGTTCACTCATTCAGACTCCTTCACCTTGGGCGGCTCTTTCTTACGACTCGAAGCTCTCAAAAGCCTGGTCGGACCAGGGGTCGATCGCCGACCCCTAGGGACAGGTGATCCCTTGATGGAGGCTGAGGCGACCTTGCCCTTTCCTCGTTGCGGGATTCATCCTATATTTTCCTCCGTTTCCACTTCCTGTCGTCGGTAGGGTTGGATCCGCAGAGGAAGCACGAGAGAAAGGTTTAGGAGAGGATCGTATCGTTTGGGGGAGGTCCGAAGGAATAGAGGGTGCAGGCGACGGTGAGCGCAAACGTTTGAGAAAATAATAGGTGTTGTGGGCGATGGGAGAGGAGTCGAGTGAGAGGGGAAGGTATAGTGGGAAGGGGTGGCGGGGCTGGCTCGGGAGATGACGATGGCAATCTCGATGACGATCTCGATGGTATGGGCGAGGAGACGGGGTGACAAGGCAGGCGGAAGGTCGTCGAGAAGGTCAACAATAATTGGCTGGAAATTGTATCCACCAACGTCAGGGGAGTGACCTGTCATACAAACATGTACCAAGTTGAGTACGAGGATGATCTTCTCCAGGATACCCAGTGCAAAGCGGAGGAATGGAAATGCAAAAACGCACCGTCATTCAAGGCCTCATAATACAATGCGCCGGCAGGTGTACTTGAAGCATTGACAAAGATCGTTTCGCTTGACCCACACCGATTCTCTTGAACATCTTCTGCGTCATCATCTCCCTCCTCACCCCAAGTATGGATGAGCGCTCCACGACCCTCATGTACATGCCAAATACGTGCAACCGAGGTCTAATCGCCTTAACACGTTTCCACAATTCTTCACATCCCACATGTGTCCCTTCTTCACTGGTATCCAGGATATTGGCTGTGGTCCATGGGTAATCAAAATCTCCGTGTCAGGTAGCACTCTCGCAAAAGTTTCTGTTGGCAAAACGGGTTCCCGTTCACCGATGGCGACATAAATGCTGAGAAATGAATCATGTACGCACCTTCAGCGTCTGTACCCTTCGCATAGTGGAACGCTAGCCCTGCTTTTAGAAACGCGATGCAATTAAAAAAACGAGCAACAACGGAATCGGCAACTCAACTGGACGGACCTGGACGGTCTGGATCAGATTCAGGTGTCCCTGGCACCCAAAAAGCTTCCATTCTTTGGGGATAGATGAAGAAAATGACGACGACGACGAAACCTCCGTGCTGCTTCCGCTCGAAGATGCCAAGGCGATTCCGTTGACAGGACAGCATTGCTGACCATTGCCGAAGCTTTCTTTAGCATTGTCGTTATGGGGATGATGGTATAGGCGATGGTGGAGGAGGAGGGCATGGAAAACCCTGTGCACGAGCTGCTTGATACTCGAGGTAGATCAAACGTGCCGCGTTTACACGTGGACCTCTGACAAGATTTCGTGCTGCAAGAGGATCCTGTTTAGGAAAGAATAAAAAGAATCTGGATCAGCATATGTGTTTCTTGTGTTACACCGATAATAAAATGCGATAGGGTGGACACGGCATGTCGAAAAGGGGAGGTCAAAAGAAGGGTTAAGGGGTTGGTAACAGTTGCAATGCTTCTGCATTGAACTCATTTGAACCACAGATGAACACACACACCGAACATACCTCTAGAGATTTTCCGTGAACTTCCAACTATACTGATCGTACCAATCCATGTCCAGAACGAGCTATTGATAAAAGAGATCGCACATCAAATTCTTGTCTGAAAGATAGGAAAAATTTGTCGACACATACATCGTGACTCCTGCGATCACTCTGTGCGCAAGAAAAGAGAAGCGGAGCGGGCGAAACGAACAGTACGGTTTTAGTCGTGGGACGATGGAAACAAAAACAATTTGGGAATTTAGGGCTGTTGCGAAGTGAAGAGGGGAGAGAAAAAGCTTACATCTTGGCAGCGTGTGGCAATCGTGAGAGCACTGGATCGTTTTCTGCAGGTCTGGAACTCTGCTACAGTTGTCAGGTTCCTGCATGTATAAGAATATCGCATCTGGAACAGGGAAGTCGATGACGGAATGGGTGTCGCTGATGCAAACGAAGCGGGTCCATCGAGTCCCTGGCTTGTCAGGTCGTAGGGACGAGGGGGACATTATCCATGTCATAGCTGAGGTGGACGACGGCCGTTCCGGAAGATGATCTAATCGAATGGGGTTGAACAGGTTTCTTCTCAGCGTCCCTAGGACGGGGGATGACGCGCTCAGCGCGCTGAGAGCTCTGGCGGACAAACTGATGGAGTATCGCCTGCATTTTGGGCCTGTGAGCGGAGGGGCCGATTGGCAGATCTGGCGGATGAGGGGGGGAGAGAAAAGGTGGAGCGTGTTGCAGGGGTCGAATCAGTCGCGTGCGGGGTAAGCTGAGCTGTGTAAGATGAAGTTTAGTAGTTTTTCCCTTTAAGAGATGCTTTTTAATGGTAGGATGGACGTTGACGGCGTTGGACGTTGGGGACGTGGTGAACTGCGGCTAGCGGTGTTGCAGGAAGTGAGTCTCTGTGTCTGTCTCTGGACACACATAATTGGTCCGGATACTTGAGAGTTTCTGAGGACTCGACTCAATTGAACCTAGAGAGCCGATAGGTCTAGACCTCAGACTGATTCAATCAGATCCCATTCATTTGATTATATCATCGATTTTTTATTTATTAGGCTCTTCGGACCCAAAACCATTTCAATTCCAACCAATTCCCAAAAAGCTCAAACACCTGTCAATCGTCCCTGGATCAAATTCATCCAGAGTTCTGCACGCTCTCAGTAAGATATGCCCATCCAAACGATACTATACTGACCCACCTGTCGACTACAAATTGTTCAATCGATCATACTCGGCATTAATCGAATCCACAAAATCCTTCGGCTCGTGACCAGCATCGCATTTTTTGCCAACTCCCATCGCGCACGCATCGAACTTTCCCGCTGATCAAAATAGTGCAACTCTTCCTATACACGGAAACGAAGAATGGAATCAGTATCGTCACGCAATAAAACCTCCTTCACGCGCGTTGCAAGCAGGTGTGAGAGTGGAAGACGACAGTCATCCAAATACGTCCAGCACGGGGCTAATTGCTCTACGCAAAAGGACTAGTAGGCATAAAGGGAAAGGGGGGACACAATAAACGCATAACAACCAAAGTATGATTAACTCAACTGAATACCCAGCTGTTTTGTGTGCTTCACACTCTCACGTAAAAGTCGAGGTCCTCCTCTCCATTCACGCAGGCCTCGATTCCGCTTTGGCTCCAATCGATATCGGACACCTTCGAACACTCTTTCGCCGTCCGTTCGAGCCCGATACTCTCCGCCCCGCCATAATTAAGACAGCGGAGGAACGGCCACCAGATGCTACTTGCCCCTGAGTACTTGGCCACACAAAGTTCATGGATGTTTCCAGTACATTCCAGCGAACCATGTTTGCATGTTACTCCATAAATAGGTTCGGAACTATTCAACCTGTGCAGATTCAGCAAAAGTTTTCCCCGATCGTATAGCAATGAGCTCGATAATTGAATGATACCAGTGCGGCGAACCCGGCAACAAAAAATGAGGGGATACGTACTTTCCAATGAATGTTAATGAAAGATCAACTTTTTCATGCCCTACTTTGTCGAGAACCTGGTCAAAAACGTTTTCACATACGAAAGCATCTGGGCACCTGTTTTTTTGAAATGATCATCAGGGGTTTAGACGATCAACTCCACCAAGACAAGGCAGGAGAGGAGTGAGGTTCGTCCTTGAATACGCACCGAGACATAACACCCAGTGTCACAGGGACTCGTACAGCAAGTTTCGTCCGTTGACCTGAGTCAACCATCAGAGCAAATTGATCAGCAGGACCATGTATAGCATGTCCAGTGAAATCTGCGATGCTCCGCGAGAAGGCAGGGGAAATTGATGCCACAAAAAGCCACACAAGAAGCGGAGCCTTGAATATCATTGGTAATTTGGGGATTCAACCTGGCAAGCCGTTCCACTCGCTCGTTCTTGCCCGAATGATGAGTATGAATGCTGATAAACTGAGGGGCCCTTCGAAGATGCTTGAAAGTTAGACCACAATCTCCCTAGAGAGGAGGGGCGTACTATTCGAACGTCGAACCCGTCTGATTGTTTGTTTGTTTGTTTTATTCTGGATATTTAACCTGCAGAGCTTCAGGCTGCTCACAAGAGCGCCAAGGGCAGGGGTCTCGAGAAAAATACACGAAATAAAGTAAAATAACAGATAAGTCCGATCTGAGAACACTCGTCCTTCTTCGTCCGAATGAAACCCAAACCATATTCCCCTGGTGAGTCGTCACTTACAGATGTTCGGATATTGTGTTACGGGTGCCAAGATGGGAGGGGTTCCGCTTCACAAGCGGACGTTATCTCTCGGGTTTACTCCGTTGTCTCCTAAATAGTGTTTTTCTTTTCGTATGCCCCACTCTCATTTAAGAATTCTGCCACTCGCTTGATCCCCTCTTCCTTCCCCAGGAGGTCTGCAAGGTTCAGAATCCCGTCTTTGTCTCGTAGGACGTCTCGGTGGTCGGAGTACAGAGGGCATTCCATGAGGATGTGCTCTCGTGTCTCGATGGGTGTGCCGCAGCGGCAGCTTGGGTCTTCGCTAGGTAGGAATCGCTGGTAGTATTTGGCCTAGGAAAGCATGTCCGGTGCGTAGTTGGACCAGGCGGCTGAAAGTTTTGCGGCTGAGAGTCTAAAGTGTTTGGAAGGGGAGATTTGTGGCCCGATGCCATTGCAAAGGTAGTATTCTGAACGTCTGAATTGGACAGGGTCAGTATTCCAACGTTGGGTCCACTCAGTTTTAAGTCGACGTTTGTTAATGTTCCGCATGAATGCTGCGATGATTCAAAAGGGTAGTCGGAGGGGAGGAGTGTACCTTCTTTCGCCAGTGAGTCGGCAAGGTCATTCCCTTTGATGTTTTCGTGTCCTGGTACCCATTTGATTTCATTCGGCAGAGGGACGTTCATCGAGTATCTTCAGAATGACTTCGCGGAAGCGTAGGGTTTGGTGGATGTCTAGCCCAGGAGAGGTTGCCAGAATACGTTGCAGTGCGCCAGTGTTGTCTGAGTAGAATGACAGTGATAGGTCGCTCTCCTTGGGGACGTTGTTGTCGAGCCAAGAGACGAGGAATTCTGAACCTTGCGCGAGACCCTCCATCTCTGCGTCGTAGACCTCTACCCTCGCTCCTGTCCCTCCTTTTCCCTTGAGAATAACGTTGCCGCATTGGTAGGCTGCGAACCCGTATCCCGATCTTCGGACACCCTGGTCAATCACAAGTGATCCGTCAGTATACAGATTAATGTGAGACTCATCCAAATTCCTTCTCTTTAGTTCCTTTTTATGCTCCTTCGCCATAACTTCCTCGCGGATATGCCTGGTTCGTTTTCTGGCACTTCAACTCGGAGTCTGTCGTTCAGGTCGTCGATAGTCCTTGCCCATGGTGGTTCTGGCCATAAGGTTGTTGGTTCCATTTCTGAATCGATTTCTTTTGCCATTCTCCATATTTGAGTACAGTTTTTGTCTTTTTCTTTTCTTTCTTTTGTTTTTTGTCTGTTTTGGAATTTCTTCTTTTCGGGTGAGGTATGGATGGGGGTTATTTGTGTCGGATGGGATGAATATTTGTTTGTCGGGGGGTAGGCGAGATAAGATTGGGTTGTCTGTGTCGAGTCTAGCGAAGCGGAGGGCTGAGCGTCGTACTATGTAGTCTAGGGTTAGGTCAATGGGGGGGATGCTACATTCAAGTTGCATTGCGTAGGTCGGAGATGTGTGGAAAGCACCCGAGATGAAACGGAGGGCGATGTTTTGAATGCGTGATAGCATATGTGTGTGCAACTTCTTATTACGCCACCACGTTGAGGCTCCATAAGTCAGCATGGGAATGATAGCGCCGAGATAGATTAGCGCCTTTGGACCTGGTGCATGCCGCCGATAGAGTTTCCTAAGATGGTCAGAGCATTAGCTGCCTTTGCGGCTTTTGCACACACTTTCCGGACATGGGGTGTGAATGAGAGTTTCGAGTCCAGGTGATGCCGAGCCATTTCATTTCTCTAGAGTGTTGAATTGTGAAGCTTTGGCGCGTGCCCCGTGTGGGGATGCGGAGGTCTAGGTGTGGTTGTTTGGAGCGTGTGAAATGAATGAGGCGGTCTTTGCTGGGTCGAGTGAGAGGCCTCTGTCTTTAGTCCATTTTCGGCAGCTAGGTAGGAGTATCGAGCAAGTTTAATGTTAGTTTCTATGGACTTGGAAATGATTAAGATGTTGCCATCGTCGACATAGAGAGTTGTGTTAGTTGGTTTAGGGAGTGGGCGAGAATAGAGTTTTTGGTCTGGAAGGGAGGTTGTGGGTTTTGGTGGCGAGTTAATTGTTTCAATTAGAGGGCTGAGAAGTAGGCAGCTAGAAATAGGCGAGAACACAAATTCCTTGAGGAATACCAGTGAGGGTGGGTCTCATCGCATCTTTGTGGCCATCTAGGATAAGAGCAGTACGTCGGTCGCTGAGAAACGAGGCCACCCATTTGACTATAGGGAGTGGGATGTTTTTGTTGCGTAGAGTATTGAGCAGGTGTGGGTGGGAGACGAAGTCGAAGAAGCCGGTGATATCAAAGGTGAGTGAAGTCGCTGTGAGTTTATGGTTGAGTGCAGCCTCGATGTCATGGACAGTGAGAGTGTGGCATCTTCAGCTGATCTGCCTTTCATTCCTCGAATTGTGTGACCGTAAGAGTTCGTGTTGGCTAGCATAATATGAGAGACGGTTAGCAATGACTCTTTCGATAACCTTTCCTAGGACCTCCAGAAGCTGGATAGGTCTATAGGAGCGTGGTTGCGTGTTAGTCTGGTTTGTTAGGTTTACGCAATGTGACCACCAGGGCATCGTGGAAGGATGCAGGGTGATAGCCGGTTTCGATGGCCGCTTGAACAATGGCTGTGAGTTCCCTCTCAGCAACACTCCAGGCCAGTTTGTATGCTATTCCGCATAGTTCGCTGGGTCCTGGGGCATTGTATGATGCTGCCTTGAACAGCGCACGTTTAACTTCGCCTTTTGTGACAGGATGCCACGTGATATCTGAGGATTTGTGTTCCAGGTTCACTATGGGAGGATTTAGTATGGTGGGAGGGCGGGGGAGAAGGTGCATGCGGAGGGTATGACATTTATCAGGGAATGAGGTGGCTGGGGAGTGTTGTCGCCACGGGAGATGTGTGGAGTCAGGTAATTTCTGGATCCTGAGGCCCAGCGTACTAGTGGCCAGAAGTTAGAGTTATTAGTGTCTTTTGCGAGTTCAGCATAGAAAGTCCTTTTAGTTTTCCTGAAGAGTCTTTTGAAGGTGGCCCTAGCATGCTTCAGATTGTTTTGGGTGTGTTCTGAGATAGCACCCGTGAGCGATTTTTCAACACGTGATTCTTCTCTGGTGTTGACAATTTTCATCCTTGCTTCGGTGAGTTCAATGGTCCAGAAGGGTTTAGCATGGCGGTAGGGTTTTCTCCTGGGGCAGTGTTCTTCTGCTGCATCTAGAATGTAGTTCTGGAGTTTCCCTACTGCTGTGTCGATGTCTGATTGGCTGGGAGAAGAGGTGCGCCAGTTGAGAATAGGGGAGAAAGTGTTTCTATACTCTAGAGTGTTCGATCTGAGTTTGCTTTCGATAGAATTGACAAAGTCAATTTGTTTGAGTTTTCTCCACATGAACTTGTGAAAGTTAGGGGCCGAGGGTTGTGTGTCGCCGATTTTCAGACTGAAGATGCTGGCGAAGTGGTCGGAGCCGCAGTTATTAGATGAGTCAAGTGTCCAGTGGGCTAGGGTGTTGCGTTGAGTTGCCATCTCATTAGTAAATGTGAGGTCAAGTGCAGATTCAGAGTTGCCGTCATGAGAAACTCTAGTAGTTTGGTTCCAGTCATTGACTAAGTTGAGGCCATTCTCATGAGTCCATTCTGCTGTCCGTGTGTCGCGTTGGCTGGCATAGCGGTTGTTAGGTACAAGGTTAAAGTCTGGGTGGTGGGTGTTCCAGTCACCCGTCAGTATGGTTGGGATCAGTGGGTCAGGTGAGGTAGCGCAGAGTGTGTCGACTGAGTAGAGATCCGAGTCTGGGATGTGTTGGTTATAGATGTTATATATGCGGATTGTGTTGTTGTTATGGCAAGGGGAGATATCTAAGACCTGAATGTCGAGATGATCTATGATGTCTGTTCGGGGGTGAGTATTAGTTCTGAGTTCTGGCGAAGGTATGCAAAGACTCTAGGTCTTTCTCCTTCTTTAATTGTTTTGGTTGTTGGTAAAATTGGGGTCCAGCCGGCGAGATTGCAGGAGATCCAAGTGTCATTGGGGCGTCCCCACCAGGGTTCTTGAATGAGTATAATGTCGAAAACGGTGTGGGGATGGGTGGATGCAACGTGAAGTGCCGAGGTATGGATAATTGGGGACCTGGCTACGTTAAGACTAAAAATGTTAATAAGGTGGGGTTTTCTGTTCATTGGGAGGTCCCCAGGTTGCTTGCTGCAGCGCTGGTGTCCATCTCAACATCTGTACCTTCTTGGGTTGCTGGGGGGGAGGGTTAGCGGGCTGGGTGGAGTCCGCTTTGTTGATGTTTCTCGAGTTTCGTCCCGGAACTTTGATCAGCAATTTTGGTGGTGGGATGCCGAGTTTTTTCCTGTAGACCATGCAGTTTCTGTCATTATATTCGTGGGGTTGGCCACAGTTGATACATTTGGCTGGCACGTCTTCAGGATGTTCCATGGTCGAGTGTTCCTCGTCCGTACACTTGAGGCATCTCATGCCGGTGCAGTCCGTTGTGCGGTGGTTGAGTGAGCCGCATAGGCCACAGTAGAAAGCTCTCCTTCTTTCTTCAAAAGGCGAAGTAGTGCATCGATTACCTAGGCATAGGAAACAACCTGCTTCTAGAAAACGCATCGCTTTCTCATGGGAGTCATATGTGAAGACGAGTGTCGAGTTGTCCTTATCGCGCGATCTAACTAGCCAAGAGGGAACTCGCTCAGGTGAGTATAGTTCATCCCAGTCATTGTAGTTATTACGTAGAATAGATAGGATAGCTTCCGGGGTGTAATTGATGATCATGCCACCATCTGAGGAGCGCATTGGGACATTGTCTAGTTTAACCTTGAAAAGCTGCTTGTCTGGGAAACCTTGGAAGGATTCAATCGTGTTCTCGGGGTCGAGTACTTCCATAATCGTCGTCGTAAAGTCAGCAAGATCCGTTGCCAGAGTTTTTCCTGCTCCAGTCAGTACCACGTTGTCGGTCGTAGTCATGGCTATGTCCATCACGCTAAAATTAGGATCAAGTCCAGCATGCCAAAGGGCATTGTTGACACAGTTGATTTTTTCTGGTCCAAACTTGCGGTTTCTGATTGGAAGTTTCTGCACAGAGGAAATAATTAAGCGGGCAGGGTGGTTCCTGTCTGTGGGGCAGGAGGGTGTGCGGGGAGGTGGCATGGACTTCTTAGCAGGTCTCTTAGGTTGTGTAGCGGTGGGGTTAGTTCGGGCAACTTGAGCATATGAGTTTACGTGTTTTGGAGCGTGGATAGAGTCTTTGACGGTTGGGAAGTTCAGCTGGTTGATAGGTGATTGTAGGTCAAGAGGGGCTGGGAGCGGGGTTGGTGTGGGGACGTAGTTGACAGCTTTGGCTAGTTCGAGTTGTTTAGCTAAAGAGGCATTGGTTTCGGTAAGCGTTTTGGCCATAGAAATGGCGTCGTTTAGGGCTTTCTGAGCGTCAGGGTTGGGGGGAGCGGATCCTAGCGGCGGTTTGGAAATGCTCCAAGGCCTAGCGTAACAGAGCGAATACATTTGGAGACAGGTAAACCGTGGAATTTCAATGCTCCATTGCAAGTTCTCCATGCAGTTTCGGTGAGAATGATCTATTCACCAAATGACAATATTGCAGGTACATAGACCAATGATATTCCGAACCACATACATGATTAGACCCATTGGTAATGATATCGAATTCGCGACGAATTTCCCAAGTCGCAAGTGCAGTCCCGTGGCAAATTGACATCGTCCAAGAGGGTGGCTATGCAAGATTTTGGAGCGTCTGCATAACAGAATTCATCCTGG